>NW_018405749.1:108632-227734 GCF_002113885.1 Mizuhopecten yessoensis
TCGTTTACAGATTCGATATTCGATACAACGTCGCATAATGGGCGATAATCGTGCATTTGGGAAACAGTTACCCATTTTAGTAACAATTTATTACTGAAATTGGGAATAAAGTGAAATAAAAACACACCGATTACTTTCAAACACAGGAGCAAACCTCCATTGCTTATAGTGTGTTGTAGAGTAGCTATAATCATATTTACCTGTTACATACATGTATGCACTGGATGGTCCCATTGCCTCCACACTGAAGTCAATGGAGAACAAAGTCAGTGATACAATTTGTCAGAGCTTATGTTTCTGTTTTCATCTAAACGACTTTAAATATAATTTCTTCTTCTTCTTCAAGGTACAGTAGCCCATACCACTTAAGTGTATTATCGGACTTTGCGTGATGTGAACAATTCAACTATTCACAGGTGCATTTAAAATCCATTATATTAATATACAGTTAAAAACTAAAAGCACAATGGTGCACTATCGTAGGTGGGTGGTGGTCAGCCTCCTCGTAAAGATATCAAGTGAGGGGCTGTCTACGACTGCTGATGGTAAAGTGTTCCACAGTCTGATGGTGACTGGAAAAAATAAATGGTATGAGGAATTGATGGTTGTGTCCTCTGTTGTTGGTACCTGCTGGTATATGAGTTGGGCTGATGGTATAGCCACTAATCCATTCACAATGCGATACCATCATGGCGACCTTGCTGACTGATCTTCTCTCTTGGAGGCTGCGCTGGGCCACTGTAGCTGTTGTAACATGCTACTCATGCTACTGGTCTGTCAATAATTTCCAGTGACGAATCGGGCCGCTCTCCTCTGCACCATCTCCATGTTGTGTACATTGTAAGTAATATGTGGATCCCAAATGGTGCTGACGTATTCCATCTGTGGTCTTTCTAATACCTTGTAACAAAGGTCTTTGGTTGTGTATGGGCACTTGGCTATATTTCTTTGAAGAAAAGCTCTGGTGTTGTTAGCTTTCTTCACTTCATTATTGATGTGGGTATTCCAGCTGAGTTTCTGATGTATGGTTACTTAAGCATTGAACTGCTTTTGTATGGTATTTATGATCTATTTGAATGACACAGCTTTGCAAGCAAACAACATAATGCTGGTTTCAGATCTTCCTATAGAGCACACAATCATCTGCAAACAATCGAATGGTGGAGTTGTTTTTTACATAGCTAGGCAGGTCGTTGATGTATAACAGGAATAGTGTTGGCCCGAGCACGCTGCCCTGGGGGACCCCAGATTCTAAGGGGGCGATGTTAGATTTTCCTCCATCTAGCGCCACTTGCTGTTCTCGGGCATGTAGGAAATCACTGATCCAGCTGTGTAAATTGCCTCGTATGCCGTAATGATGTATCTTGTGTAGTAGCCTCTTGTGTGGCACTTTTATAAAAGGCTTTGGAAAAGTCGAGCAAGCAGATGACATCTGGTTGCCCTCTTTCATCTACTGTTTTGGCCAGGTCTTGTATCATAGAAACCAACTGGGAATCTGGGATTCACATGATCGATGTTTTCAAAATCCATGTTGAGCATCGTTGTAGTTGTAGTTCTCCATGTGCTGCATGATGTTGCTGGTTATGATATGTTCAAGCAATTTACACGTTATTGATGTGAGTGACACTGGTCTGTAATCTTGTATCTATATACTGTGTGGGTCATACTACTATCAAAACACAGAAATGTAATTTACTAATTATTTAAATGGAAAACTAGCTTTTACACAATTATTTGAATGTCAACAAAATGTTTTGCATATGGTAAACCTACATTTCCTCGTATATAGTTGATATAGTTGTCGACACTAACGGAAAGCTTCAGGTAGCTTCTTGCGGTGCATTTTAATGTTCCTATACTAATACAAGACTTCCGGTGCATATTGATATAGAGGAATTAAAATCCAGAAATCTTAAAGTTAAAAGGTTAGTTAAGACATTAAATGATCTGACTGGATCTTGCTAATAGCAGGAGGCATTGAATTTACAGGGGTGATCAGACCAGAACTTGTTGATTCTGTTTTTAAAACTATTTTATGCTCGGGGCATTTGCCACATGGTTTGACAGACTATTCCAGGACTCCACAACCCTGTTGCAGTAGCTGTTACTGCTTAATTGTCTATTGGTCCTCTTTATAAACAGCTTTATGTTGTTCCCTCTTGTTCTGGAACCCTGGGTTTTAGTGAACATTTTGCTGTGATCTACAATGTCTATTCCCTCTAGGATCTTGCATGTTTGGATCAGGTCAGCTCGGTGTCTTCTGTACTCTAACGTAGGTATCCTAGATGGCGCAGTCTCTCTGAGTAGGGTTTGTTTGCTAGACTGGGAATAAGACGAGTTGCCCTCCTTTGTACATTTTCCAGTAGTTTGATGTCTTTTAGCAAATATGGTGACCAGAAAACACTTGCATATTCAAGGTGTGGGCAAACGAGAGATTTGTACAGTGATAATAACATATTTTTGCCTATAAATGTAAAAGATCTAAAGATGAGTCCTAGGTTCCTGTTGGCTTTGCTATGTATTATACTATTTTGTTTTAGCTAACTAAATAGCTATATATATAGCTATAAGACATTTGTAATACTGCATTATATGAACAGCATTAATGTATTTCCTATGTAAAGGTTGTGTAATGGACATATTGTTAAAGTTGCCTGACATACATGCATCTGCTAGGTTTAACATCAGTTCAGTGAGGTAGTCACATTGTAAGGCAACTCCTATTTGATCCTGTTGTCATGAATCTCTTAGGTGTTTATAATAAAAAAAATGAGGATGAAGTTTGTGTTACTTTGCAGAAGTAAAATATTTTCATCTGTATGTAAGTTGGTGTCTGATATGCTGGCTTATTTGCTATTTATATAGCTGCTATGCCCATATAGGGATGCCACTTTATTTCATTATCTTCATATCTTTATATTTTGTCACCAGCATTTAATGACACACAAGTCAAGTTAAACTCATGCAAACTAATGAAAGATGTAAAACTAGAATTCTCAATGTAGTGAGAGCATATCTGTAAACAAGTGTGGTGTATAAATAACTTCCCTTGTATTTGTATTACAGGAACAGATAATCTACATGTGTATAACTGAAAATGGCATCAATTGCATGTGATTTGTTCAATATCAAATCAAAAAGTAAAGATCCAATACGAAAGAAACTGTTTGGTTCACCTGTGGTGGATGGAGAAAGAACCTCAGGTATATGTCTTTGTATAACGCTTATAGTGTGAACATTTTTACACAAAAAATCTTCTGAATTATTTGTCTGGCATGTCCCACATTGTCAAACAGTGTATGAGATTTAGTACATGCACATACCTTTGGCTTTGTATACTTCTATAATAGAAGTTTAACAATATTTCAACATGCAGTGGTAACTGATCTCAAAGAAGTTTGTTATTAGAGATAAAAATATGTTTACTGTTCATTTACAATACTATTTTTATACTGACTAACCTATATAGAAACACACCTGTGTTTTGTGAAATTCTTGTTGTAAGGCTCGCTTGCACTTTATAAAACCTAATAAAACCAGTTTCATCAACAGTTAAGTGGAACTTTGGCCACATGTTGTTTTTAAGTGATACCATCCACACTAGCTTGTGAAAGCTAGAGTAGGATTTGAGTGCTCTACATATAAAGCTTTAACTTTTAAAATCAACATTTACTTCTGAGATATGTCGGTGCTGAAAGTTTATTCAAGGAGATGAACAAAAAAAGAGAATATTTTTAAGTTCAAACTTGAATTAATTTTATCCAAAATTTGCATTTCAGAATTACAATTTTAAATTTGAAAGATGCATACTAATCTATGATGACAGTTTAGTTAATATAGAGTTTTTGTGATACAACACACAGCGCACAACTTAACAATGTCTGATGGGGATGCTAAACTGTCTGTGGACCAGAAAATTAGACCACATTCAGTATGATATTTAGATTGGAATAAACCTTGTTGTCTAGCACTTCTACTTTTTAAGAAACAGAACTTAACACTAAAATTTAATATTGCTGCCACTGCAATAATATGGGTTGTAATTAAACATCAATATTTTTCTTTTTCAGAATTCCACTATACTTTGACTTTTATGAATAAACTCCAGATTGAACATGACACAGAACTAAGCTATAAAGCATTGCAGAAAGGTAAGACAGAATGATACCTAAAAAAGGCTTATTAGGTGAAAAGTTGACAACTGAAGAGTTACAAGGGCCTGTATAATATATCATTTACAAAGTCAGTCTTATAGAGTACGTAACTAGAAACTAAAATGTCCTAGTATTCTGTATAACATATATAACTGAGAGAACACAGGGGGCTGTAAAACATGGCAACTAAAAACCCCAGGGAGGACTGTATCAACTATAACATCATAGGTTTCTGTGTTAGCCTAATCACTGTGAGAACACAGCTACAGAATCACAGGATTATAGAGAAAATATCACTACTTACACATGAACTGACAAGTAAAAAACAATAATACTGTACTCTATACAGACATAATTGTTAAATCTGGAATTTATACAGAAATTCAGCAACAAAGTTGAAGTATTTAAAAAAATACATTCGGAAACTTTTGTACACCACAAAATTATTTTTAACTTGTGTGTTCATTTCTTTTTTTTAGTTTGTTGTTAATTATTAACTCCTTACTTTCAGAGGATATGCATGAGGAGCGCTTGAAACAGATGAGACAATCCTTGAAAAAAATGACAGAGGATGATTGGCGGTATCCTAACATCGACAAGTTGATCGGTACTTGATGTGAACAATGTTAAACTAGTTGATCGGTACTTGATGTGAACAATGTTAACAACTTGATCGGTACTTGATGTGGACAATGTTAACAACTTGATCGGTACTTGATGTGGACAATGTTAACTAGTTGATCGGTACTTGATGTGGACAATGTTAACAACTTGATCGGTACTTGCTGTGGACAATGTTAACCTCTTGATCGGTACTTGATGTGGACAATGTTAACAAGTTGATCGGTACTTGATGTGGACAATGTTAAACTAGTTGATCGGTACTTGATGTGGACAATGTTAAACTAGTTGGTCAGTACTTGATGTGAACAATGTTAACTAGTTGATCGGTACTTGATGTGAACAATGTTAACAACTTGAACGGTACTTGATGTGGACGATGTTAAACTAGTTGATCAGTACTTGATGTGAACAATGTTAAATAGTTGATCGGTACTTGATGTGGACAATGTTAAACTAGTTGATCAGTACTTGATGTGAACAATGTTAACTAGTTGATCAGTACTTGATGTGAACAATGTTAACAACTTGATCAGTACTTGATGAGGACGATGTTAACTAGTTAATCGGTACTTGATGTGGACAATGTTAAACTAGTTGATCAGTACTTAATGTGAACAATGTTAACTAGTTGATCAGTACTTGATGTGGACGATGTTAAACTAGTTGATCAGTACTTGATGTGAACAATGTTAAATAGTTGATCGGTACTTGATGTGGACAATGTTAAACTAGTTAATCGGTACTTGATGTGGACAATGTTAAACTAGTTAATCGGTACTTGATGTGGACAATGTTAAACTAGTTAATCGGTACTTGATGTGGACAATGTTAAACTAGTTGATAGGTACTTGATGTGGACGATGTTAAACTAGTTGATCAGTACTTGGTGTGAACAATGTTAACTAGTTGATCAGTACTTGATGTGAACAATGTTAACAACTTGATCAGTACTTGATGAGGACGATGTTAACTAGTTAATCGGTACTTGATGGGGACAATGTTAAACTAGTTGATCGGTACTTGATGTGGACAATGTTAAACTAGTTGATAGGTACTTGATGTGGACGATGTTAAACTAGTTGATCAGTACTTGATGGGGACAATGTTAACAAGTTGATCGGTACTTGATGTGGACGATGTTAACTAGTTGATCGGTACTTGATGTGGACAAGGTTAACTAGTTGATCGGTACTTGATGTGGACAAGGTTAACTAGTTGATCGGTACTTGATGTGGACAAGGTTAACTAGTTGATCGGTACTTGATGTGGACAATGTTAAACTAGTTGATAGGTACTTGATGTGGACGATGTTAAACTAGTTGATCAGTACTTGATGTGAACAATGTTAACAACTTGATCGGTACTTGATGTGGACGATGTTAACTAGTTGATCGGTACTTGATGTGGACAAGGTTAACTAGTTGATCGGTACTTGATGTGGACAAGGTTAACTAGTTGATCGGTACTTGATGTGGACAATGTTAACTAGTTGATCAGTACTTGATGTGAACAATGTTAACAACTTGATCGGTACTTGATGTGGACGATGTTAACTAGTTGATCGGTACTTGATGTGGACAATGTTAAACTAGTTAATCGGTACTTGATGTGGACAATGTTAAACTAGTTAATCGGTACTTGATGTGGACAATGTTAAACTAGTTAATCGGTACTTGATGTGGACAATGTTAAACTAGTTAATCGGTACTTGATGTGGACAATGTTAAACTAGTTGATCAGTACTTGATGTGAACAATGTTAAATAGTTGATCGGTACTTGATGTGGACAATGTTAAACTAGTTGATAGGTACTTGATGTGGACGATGTTAAACTAGTTGATCGGTACTTGATGTGGACAATGTTAACTAGTTGATCAGTACTTGATGTGAACAATGTTAAATAGTTGATCGGTACTTGATGTGGACAATGTTAACTAGTTGATGGGTACTTAATGTGGACAATGTTAACTAGTTGATCGGTACTTGATGTGGACAAGGTTAACTAGTTGATCGGTACTTGATGTGGACAATGTTAACAAGTTGGTGGGCACTTGATGTCGATAAGTACACAATATAGACAGGATCAACAAGTTAGCTGAACCTTGACCTGAACAAATTTCTTGTTACATGATGTGGATCAATAGACATGATATATGGACAACATTGAGAACTTGATCAGCATTGAACATTTTTTAATGGAAGACATTTTTCAAAGCTAGACATACTCTGCTGTGATTAAATATTCTTGATAACATTACCTGCATCATATGGATATGGAATTGTACATAAGCTTTGTCGTTTCTTTATGTTCAAAGTTTTACGCAAGGAATCAAAGAAATCTTTAATTTAACACCTGCTTTACCAGCAGGAACCTTCAGGTGCTTTAAGGACAATGCTCCAATTAAAAAAAGACTGATGAGTGTTCTTAAAGGGTATATGATGCCAGTCTTCCAACAAGTTCTGCTACATTTTACTGTATGTGTTGTCATGGAATATCCATATACTGGGTAACACTTGGACATTATAAGACCACTAATTCTAATTCACCATTGTTGAAAACCATTAAATTTTTATTTTAGAATCAGACACAAGTATATTGTTATTTCAAAATTCGTTGCATTTTCCCAATATTTAACTAAATGGTATGTAGTAGTAGAAATGACAAACTATTTTTTCAGAAAATTGGCAGAGTACAAAAGTCTGTGTAAAAGTAGACGGAAGGTTTTCTTGTTATATAATCACTGATAGTTATGCATTGCAAGTTTTCCAAACGTAATACAGAGTGAAAGGTCCGTTGAGGTTGTATTGCCAGAAAGATGGTGGAATCTCACTGTGACATATATCAAAAGTGATTTCTGTCGCAGTGTAAAGAGGTCACTTTAAATCTAACATTGAGCAATCAAAATAATACGTATTTTTCACTGTATTCACTGATTTTAATGTTCAGAAGAGGAGACAGTAGAATAAGTGGTTGTTTTGGTAAAATTTTGATACATTCACTAGATTGTTCTAAATCACAAAACTGATAACATCTTTTGGAACAAATCTTACTATACTAAACTGTAATAGCAGAAAACAATAAAGAATGATGTCATTAAAATATGTTGCCAAATATTGCTCTTCCTATTCTTCGTCATTGTATGTATACAAAATATGTTTCACTCATATGGGAGAACATTGCTAATTTTCACTTGTGCATAAGCATTTGTGAAAAAATTGACATTCTGCCACATTCATTAAATACATTTGGTATTCGATAGACTATCATTATAGGAAACCAGTCAATATCCTCAATGTCATGATATAATTCTCTAAATCTTTTCATTGTTTTTATAACTGATCTGTATGTTGTGAAATAAAATATGTGTAGAGTTTTGTAGCAACTTGTTGGTTTCTTTGATTGACAATGCAGTAATAAATCCTCAACAGTACATTCAATATTCATTTTACAAATATATGAAGTCATTGGGATATGAATCAATATATCAAGCCATTGGGATATGAAGCCATTTGGATATGAACCAATATATGAAGCCATTGGGATATGAATTAATATATGAATCCATTGGGATATGAATTAATATATGAAGCCATTGGGATGTGAGTTAATATATGAAGCCATTGAGATATTAATCAATATATGAAGCCATTGCTATATGAACCAATTTATGAAGCCATTGAGATATTAATCAATGTATGAAGCCATTGGGTTATGAACCAATATATGAAGCCGTTTAGATATGAATCAATATATGAAGCCATTGGGATATGAACCAGTATATGAAGCCGTTTAGATATGAATCAATGTATGAAGCCATTGGTATATGAAGCCGTTGTGATATTAATCAATATATGAAGCCATTTGGATATGAACCAATGTATTAAGCCGTTGGGATATGAATCAATATATGAAGCCTTTGGGATATGAATCAATATATGAATCCCTTGGGATATTAATCAATATATGAAGCCATTGAGATATGAACCAATATATGAAGCCATTGGGATATGAATCAATATATGAAGCCTTTGGGATATGAATCAATATATGAATCCATTGGGATATGAATTAATATATAAAGACATTGGGATATGAATTAATATATGAAGCCATTGGGATATGAACTAATATATGAAGCCCTTGGGATATGAATCGATATATGAAGCCATTGGGATATGAATCAATATATGAACCAATGTATTAAGCCGTTGGGATATGAATCAATATATGAAGCCTTTGGGATATTAATCAATATATGAAGCCAATAGGATATGGATTTATATATGAGGTCATTGGGAGATGAACCAATATATGAAGCCGTTGGGATATGAATCAATATATGAAGCCGTTGGGATATTAATCAATATATGAAGCCATTGGTATATGAATTGGGATATGAACCAATATATGAAGCCATTGGGATATGGACCAATATATGAAGCCATTGGCATATGAACCAATACAGATGTTTATGAAGCCATTGGGATATGAACCAATATATGATGCCATTGGGATATTAATCAATATATGAAGCCGTTAGGATATAATCAATATATGAACCCATTGGGATATGAATCAATATATGAAGCCATTGGGATATGAACCAATATATGAAGCCGTTAGGATATTAATCAATATATGAAGCCATTGGGATACGAACCAATATATGAAGCCATTGGGATATTAATCAATATGTTGAGCTGTTAGGATATAATCAATATATGAAGCCATTGGGATATGAATCAATATATGAAGCCATTGTTATATGAACCAATATATGAAGCCATTGGGATATTAATCAATATATGAAGCCGTTAGGATATTAATCAATATATGAAGCCGTTGGGATATGAACCAATATATGAAGCCATTGTGATATTAATCAATATATGAAGCCGTTAGGATATTAATCAATAAATGAAGCCATTGGGATATGAACCTATATATTAAGCCATTGGGATGTTGATCAATATATGAAGTCATTGGGATATTGATCAATATATGAAGCAATTGGGATATGAATCAATATATGGAGCCATTGGGATAGGAATTGATATATGAAGCCCTTGGGATATGAATCAATATATGAAGCCGTTGTTATATGAACCAATATATGAAGCCATTGTGATATTAATCAATATATGAAGCCATTGGGATATGAACCAATATATTAAGCCATTGGGATGTTAATCAATATATGAAGCCATTGGGATATTGATCAATATATGAAGCCATTGGGATATGAATCAATATATGAAGCCATTGGGATATTAATCAATATATGAAGCCGTTAGGATACAGTATTAATCAATAGATGAAGCCATTGGCATATGAACCAATATATGAAGCCGTTCGGATATGAATCAATATATGAAGCCATTGGGATATGAATCAATATATGAAGCCATTGGGATGTTAATCAATATATGAAGCCATTGGGATATTGATCAATATATGAAGCCATTGGGATATGAATCAATATATGAAGCCCTTGGGATATGAATCAATAAATGAAGCCCTTGGGATATGAATCAATAAATGAAGCCATTGGGATATGAATTAATATGTGAAGCCATTGGGATATGAATAAATATATGAAGCCATTGGGATATTCATCAATATATGAAGCCATTGGTATATGAATTGGGATATGAACCAATATATGAAGCCGTTCGGATATGAATCAATATGTGAAGCCATTGGGATATGAATAAATATATGAAGACATTGGGATATGAATCAATATATGAAGCCCTTGGGATATGAATCGATAAATGAAGCCCTTGGGATATGAATCGATAAATGAAGCCATTGGGATATGAATCAATATATGAAGCCATTGGGATATTAATCAATATATGAAGCCATTGGGATATTAATCAATATATGAAGCCATTGGGATATGAACCAATATATGAAGCCGTTGAGATATGAATCAATATATGAAGCCATTGGGATATTAATCAATATATCAAGCCATTGGGATATGAATAAATATATGAAGCCATTGGGATATTAATCAATATATGAAGCCATTGGGATATGAACCAATATATGAAGCCGTTGAGATATGAATCAATATATGAAGCCATTGAGATATGAACCAATATATGAAGCCATTGGGATGTTAATCAATATATGAAGCCATTGGGATATTAATCAATATATCAAGCCATTGGGATATGAATCAATATATCAAGCCATTGGGATATTAATCAATATATGAAGCCGTTAGGATACAGTATTAATCAATAGATGAAGCCATTGGCATATGAACCAATATATGAAGCCGTTGGGATATGAATCAATATATGAAGCCATTGGGATATGAATCAATATATGAAGCCATTGGGATATGAACTAATATATGAAGCCCTTGGGATATGAATCGATAAATGAAGCCATTGGGATATGAATCAATATATGAAGCCATTGGGATGTTAATCAATATATTAAGCCATTGGGATATTAATCAATATATCAAGCCATTGGGATATGAATCAATATATGAAGCCATTGGGATATGAATCAATCACCTGGCCCTGTAGCTGTCTTCGTAGTCTTGGTTGATTCTTTGAAAGTTATGTTGAATTCCTATTAAACACTAGCACAATTTTATTCCTGAATTTCAAACCTTTTAAAACTAGGACTTGGTACTTGTATTTAAGTACATGACTTTTGCCTCATAGATGTATACATTTAAAAGATACATGTACACCATATATTATCTGTGTAACAGGAGAGCAAAAATGCACGAACAGACCGTGGTTCGAACCCGGGACCTTCCGAACTCTAGACGGACGCTCTACCAATTGAGCTATCTGGGCGCCGACGATCGACCCTGCCCCGGTCCGCTACATTCCTCCCTCCTTTTTCTAAGTCTACTTCCCCGAAGACACAACTATTTACAACCCAGGGTCGGGTATCCCCTTGCCAAACATACACCAAAATGCCTAGGGTTGGTCACAGGAACCACTGTTACAGGAGAGGAAAAATGCACGGACAGACCGTGGTTCGAACCCGGGACCTTCCGAACTCTAGGCGGACGCTCTACCAATTGAGCTATCTGGTCGCCGACGATCTCCGCTACATCTGTATTGATCTTTGCTAACAATTTCAAGGCGGTCTGATTAAGATTCGTTTATATGTTCTTATGTTAAGTTTAAAAGGTCATTGCTATTTTTTTATAGCATAGAAAATCTAACTCGAGGACAAATCAGGACTGCAACTCTCATTGAAATTGTTTTAACAATATCCTCGATAGCTCATAAATGTTAAACGATACAACAGCATTGTCAATTTTTCACTACATGACCATAACACATAAAGTTATCCTAATTCAACAACTGATTAATCATTTAAAATAATATTTCTTTATTTGACAGTAGAATTTGGACACATAAGAACAATGATAGCGAACAGGTGAAGAATGGCAGCCATTTTCAAAGTGGCAGCTGATCTGAGTAGGCAAAATAACTAGTTTTCGTTTTTCTTTGTAGTTTAAGTTATGCAACAGTTTTAAAGTATGCAAATGTTTATTGAGAGGACGATCATTATGTACACTTTTCTTGATATTGCCTACCAACAAAGATCTCGCTTCTATCTCGTTCCTTTTTGTCAATATTTTCTGTTCCATTATCACTTGGAATACGAAGTGATGACAAACCTTTGTTAAAACTTGGTAAGTATTCAGTCGATGGATTAACCTAAACAAAACATGTTTGCTGCACGATATGGCCGTGATACCAAAGGTTTAAAGATGGAAACTTACTATCTAAAGTGTTCCGAAATATATACATACAAATGTAATAGCGAAACGGGAAAGGTACCAAAAAACCTTAATGTCGTAATAAATTTACAATTTTTAACTTAAACAGATAATTTATTCTTAAAATTTCATCTCAACTATGCCAGATGAAATTTACGCTGCATGGTTACAGTCAACCTCGGGGAATGATAGTCAAACCACCTTGTGATGTAAAATGTTCCCAATAATTTCTGTTCCCAGCAATGTGTGTTTTCATCTTGTTTCTAACATCTCTATGGGCCGAAATACATTAACATCTCATTTCATGTAACTTGTGCCCAATCCTTTTGCATTTTTTGGCAATAAAATATGTTTAAACTAAACATCTCATCAACTAAATCATTGCATTTCAGCTTGCTTTTGCTGTACCGTTTAGAGACAACGATTCCAGACACTGTCATTAATTCAATTTAGATGGATTCTGTTCTTTTCATTAAAAAACACTTTATTTTCGCTACATTATTGACTGCTTCTCTGAGGTACCTAAACGTAATAGTCTGCTATATCGAGGTGGAGCTCCGGATCACATTGGTAAAGTTTGATGCCGCACAGTCATCCCTCTTTAACACTTTTGGGAAATTATCCATCACTTTCCTTCACATCTTGCGTATGTCGCGTTTTGGGCTTATTTTTAAAATTCTTACAAGCTAACAATTGCAACACCTTTTACTTCTGTCTTGAGACTGCTCTGGCTCGAGGAACACCGCAGACTGGAAACGTATTACGTTTAATTGGGTCAATGTCTATAACTTGTCTGTCTTGTTAAAAAAAGCACCTGTCTAACTTTGTTATCCCCTATGAAGGTCGACTATGTACATTTACAATGTAGTTGTCATTCGAAAAATCCAAACCGTTATTATCCGGGATATCTCTTGTTCCGATACAAACCAACGAAGACCGTTGGGCCGTGATTTTATATAGTTCAGCGATCCCGCCTTTGCCGTTCACGTACAATCTATTCCGTTTTTCTGCTTCATTTTTGGGAATGGCATCGAAGATAGGTTCTTACTAAGTGCCCATTAATCCCATTGGAGTTTAGGGTATCAACGCTGTTATTCTACATCTGTTGTCTCATTTGACATTCCTTTCTTAGTCCTAGCCGTGGATCGTGTCGTTCGGTTATGATTTTACCGTTCGGCGCTATGTTCTTACCTTCAGATGCCAAGTTTAACTACGATTAATGGAATTACCTTCGTTTTAGCCACATGGCCAATTACCTCCAACGTCCACTGGCCTGAAGATATTAATTGGATGTATGCTTTTTTCTAATTACGTCTAGGTTATTTTCAGACATTTACCAACATCCTTATCCATGCTCATATTTACGCTCTTTGTTGACACTAGTTTTCAATGCATAGCCGCGTTTCTAGAAGCTGCATATTATCTTTCAATGTTATGTAGCCTGTCGATAAGATAATGTTTTACTATCACTTAACATTGGACAGTTTCTGCGACAGATCTAAACGTGGTCACCACGGAGACAGCGATTCGGCTGGGCAGCACTATACACACTCTTCAGGTTATAAAGAAGCTTTTAACCCTGCTTTTGTCACATTTTGGTTAACATCTAGTGGTCGATTATATGAACAGTCAGGGTTCGATTCCCCGGTCCGACGTGTAAAGTTATAGATGCCGATATCGATTTTCCTGTGGGGTGGTCATGATACATAATAGAAAAATAAAAATATTCTTTAAGTCAAGAAATGTTTAAACTCACATCTATTTACCTCGTCGATAGCTCATACCTCCCTAAACATACCTGAAGAGTGGTATTTTCACACTTAACATTACCTCCATTTTTATTTGCAAGAAAGACGACAGGGATTCTAGGTTGTAGGATAAGTGTGGACTTTACATTTCTTGATGGTAACATCCCTACTTATTTCACCTATGTTATTTACATGTCGTTGTGGATTTGGTATTGTAATGGCTTACTCTCAATATCACAATTTCCACGGCTGGCGGAGACACAAACATGTTTCGACCGATGCAGGTTAATAAAGGATATGGACAAATGTTATCGTCACTATCTTGATCTTTTTGGAATACTTGTGTGGGTGTGTGATATGAAGGTCGATATTTTTGTTTTTGCTCATGAATTTGCTTTTTAGTTGCGTTGTCATTCTCGTTGTTTGTTGACATTACTTTATTTTAAATAAATAACAATGTGGATATCTCCGATGAAGCAGAAGACGCTTACCCTTCCGTGGTTTTATCTCCTTATAATTAGTTTCCTTGTTTTCAGGCAACCTTAGTTCATTTTGCAGGCAATGGTTAAGTTGTTAGATGCTTTTTTCTGCCGTGAAAAAATACATACATGTTCTTGTCCTGCAGGACATCAAGTTTGGTTTGGATATTAAGATAGTTAACTTAAGACTTGAAGGTGGGGTTAACTTTGGATTTCCGGTTGCTGATTGTTGGTTTTTTTCTTTTTGAATCATGAACCTTGATAGATTTAACTCAATCTGAAAGTGAATATAGTTCAGTATGCTTTTGCTTTTCTCATTGGTCTGACGTATACTTCTACATAATCCATCGGTATCTTGAAACTCACAATCCGATTGATAGTAGAAGTATTTCAATAAATTGGATCCTTCTAAAAAGGCCCTCATATCTCCCATTATAAACGTATCCAGCAGGTCCGTAGCTGTATGGTGGTGATGCAGGGCTAGAACTTGCTGGATTGTGAGTTATTTTAAGGCCATTTCATTTCCATTTGAGTGGTTGGGTGGCGCAGTACAGGTAATTGGTCCCAGTTCGACCGCTTGGTTTTTCTCTGGGTTCTCAGATATCCTCCATCGGGGTTTTGATCATGTACTACACTTAATTATTAAATGTCAATCCTTTTGGGTAACTCTGAGAATAGATTACGGCATGTTCAATAAGATTCATCAGTTTAGAAATATGTGATATCAAAGTTTTACTTTCTACACAAACAATGTACGCATTAAACGTGTCGAAACGTTTCAAGACCGAGTGGCCCCCTTGTCAAGCTATGACTGAGTGTATATTGGTGTACACGTAATCAGCACTCGGTCACAGCTTGACAAGGGACCAGTCCGTCTTGAAACGTTGCGACATGTTTAACACGTACATTGTGTATAAAGTAAAACTTTGACATTTGATTCTATAATACACAAGCTCATGTATGTAAGTACAATATTTTATTGAATAAAAATGTTCCTTGTTCATTAATGGCATATATCTATATAGTACACATATGGGGCAAAGAAGTAATTCCAACAGTGGGGACAAGTTTGACCCATATATAATACACATATATATACATATATATATACACACATATATTTATATACATAATCACTTAACAGATTATAATTTACCGTATAACATACACTAAAGCATATATATAGTACAGACACATTCAAACCATCGACAAAAAATTACCAGTCAAATGTTTCACTAATGTTATTCAAGGCAACCACCCAAAGTCATGCGACATTCTCTGAATTTAATGCATATATAATGCATAAGCTTACTGGTAATGGAAACACAAATCACTGACTGCCCCAGGAAGTCGGTTACAATAGATGACAGCTAAATTTGGTCATTTACAGGTGACTCTTTATTTCGACACAATTAGCTGACTCCTTATTTAGACACATCACTAATCAATTAACGAAACACTGATGGTGTCCGCTGACATGATTTCAGGATAAGCGCCAAGTGACGCATGACTACTCTCTTCATTATCCCCATCTTTGTTTTCCATATTTTGTTGACTCCTATGCTTAATCGTTTGTTGCACCTTACCGCCATTACTATTATGCGTATTTACCTGTCTAACCAATGCAGACACGTAACTATAAACACCAATGAGAAAAGTACACGTGACTACATAATACGCGCTATAAAATTGAATCAATTCATAGCACGGATTTGATGAAAGTGAAACATTTGATTGGATACAAGCATATCAAAGAGCAACAAAAATAAGACGTTTGAATAAATCGAGATATGGATGACATTTTTCAGTGGAGAAACCTGGATAGGATACACACATATGTTTAAGGCGAAGCTGTATTGTAATACAGTACACCTTATGACAGAATTGCTACTGTATATTTGAAGGGTCGATAATCAATGTTAAAATTATGGATATATCTATAATGGTTAAATTAGGACACCTTGTTTACAAGGTATGATAATGTATGCGTAAAGATGATGATGTAACGTCATATATACTGGTGTACAAATAAACAACTGGTGTACAAATAAACAGTGCAACGTTTATAAACTAATGTACAAATAAAAAGTACAACTTCATATATACTGGTGTACAAATGAAGAGTACAACTTCATATATACTGGTGTACAAATGAAGAGCACAACTTCATATATACTGGTGTACAAATAAACAGTGCAACGTTTATAAACTATGAACAAATAAAAAGTACAACTTCATATATACTGGTGTTCAAATGAAGAGTACAACTTCATATATACTGGTGTACAAATGAAGAGTACAACTTCATATATACTGGTGTACAAATTAAGAGTACAACTTAATATATACTGGTGTACAGATATACAGTACAACGTTTATATACTGGTGTACACATTATCAGTACACTTTCATATATACTCGTGTACACATAATGAGTACAACTTCATATATATTTGTACGCAAATATGAACGCAGTTGTATCATGTACAAATAAATGATACAACTGCGTTCATATTTGCGTACAAATAAACCGTATACATATAAGTACATGTACACTCGTGTACAGAAAAAAGTACAATATATTAGTATACAGAGAAAATAGTAGAAGTTAAGGTACAGATAAACAGTACACATTTAGTAGGTACACTAATGTACAGAAATAGTTCAAATATAGGCACACTCATGTACAGAAAGAGAACATATTTAGGTACACTCATGTACAGAAAGGGAACATATTTAGGTACACTCATGTACAAAAAGAGTACATATCTAGGTACACTCATGTACAAAAAGAGTACATATTTAGGTACACTCATGTTGTACAAGGTTTACTAATGCACAACATAAAGTTTACTAATTGGTGGTATAACTTCAGATGTACGAACGGCCGTTACATACAACTTAAGGTATGTTAATGAATGTTATATATAGGGTACACAAATGAAAGTTACACGTTTAAGTGTACTGATGGATGTTACAGCTTAAAGTATGGTAATGTATACATTTAGGTCCACTAACTGTTGTTACATATTCATGTGTGCTGATGAATGTTGCCACTGTAGGTATACCAAGGGATGTTACAGATGTAATGTATACTCACGTACAGATAAAGAGGACATCATGCAACATCAGTTATACTACCTCACATATAACTTTGCCTACCTATATTAATGGCATACAAGTCTTTCGTTTGGACCAATATCGCTAATTTCCAACTGAACTAGTGCACTTTGCCTTGTTACATTCTGCCAACTGTCTTTATAGAAAAAATACATCCCTAGCTCCTCCATATATACAAGGGAAGAGCAGATGTATACAGAGGCAAGGGAGACATATGAAATAAAACATAAAAAAGGACAACGGAGATCAATTACTTTTACAAGACGTGCCTAATATCTCCAAACTTGCATCTGCGTTATTGCAAAGCCAATCGATCCTTCCAAGGTCCAGCTAGCCGCCTACCGTATGGAATGGCCACGCTAAACATAGGAATTCAGATAGGAAACTAAGATATATTGAGCTTGAATCGTTCGGTTAGTCATTGCGTCATTAATGATGAGATCTTAATGGAAATAGCTCTCCGGCATTATAACATGCCAGTCTCTTTTGTAACCCGAGTGAATTCTAAGAAATGACATATTATCCTAAGTTTATCTACATGCTTAGGTCATGTGGGACCTGATTTTTCTTTTACTAACTGAAGAGAAGCATACCGGCGTCGAATTAAGATGGAACCGGTTCATCCAACACCACCCAAATCATAGATAAGCTTGGTTTGAAGCCAGTATCAATCCTTACACCTAGTTATAGAGAAATCTGCTTGACCTAGGTATAACTTAAGATAATGTAATTTCTAGGTTTATAGAAAAATACTTTAGGTAATGTCATTTCTAGGTTTATAGAGGCACACAAAAATTCAAATAATGTCTTTTCTAGGTATATTGAATAACTAAAGATAATGTCATTTCTTGGTATGCATTTGAATCGCAAAAGAGATTGGCGAGTTATTATGCAAGTGAACTACTTTTATAAAGACATTGGTCTTAATTTTTTATTACATACTAAATATAACGTTTCTTTATTTTTATAACTAAAGCATGCGTTCACTATTTCCAAATTACATATCCGAGCTCCGATATTTAATCTTTAAAGAGGATTAACCAGGGGTTGGAATATGGGATGACCAAACTATCTATTAGGGGGCTTGTTAAACCACAATTATACCATACACATGTAGTATGGACATTCCCTTCTGACTTACTAATGAAAAAATACAATTTAAACGAAAGTTTCTATGGACCAAAAAAATAGGTGCTCAAACATTCAGGAACCCGTCTTCGTTAGTCATAAAGTCGATCGCGATTATTTGAAGTCTCGATGTAAACGGTTACTTAACCAACTAATACTACTATACCGATATTGCCTGGCACGCATGTACAGTAGGCCAGCTCAAGTAATCCGGTTACGCAAAAGTCAATTTCCTAAATTTGAGAAAAACATCGCAAAATCTAGAGCAGCGAAGATAACAACAACCATATCACAGGTAATCTGTTTTGTGTGAGGGTGTAACTCTATACGTTGGTAACAGTACTAACCTGAACATATTGTATGTTGAGACATTATGTACGAGGCTGATAATTAGGGTACTTGTAGAATTGGAAATATTTAGCTTTTGTAAACAATATTGTACCAGTATTATATTTCCGCTGATGAAAGTTGCCTCTCCTTCCCTGTTGTTTACTGCATGTTTCATAACAATACGTGCCAGCTTCATTCGAGTGCAAAGATATACAGAATACACAGAACAGTACTTCAGACATGAATTGTTTTACGTATAATGACCACATTGTTTCAATCATGCGGGCCAACACCTCGAACGATGAGATGATAGTAGATCTTACAGGATGAAGGCTATTACGGACGGACAGACAGACAGACAAGCGAGGAGACTGCTACTGATATCTGGTGATGAAAAAGTACGAAAATGCCATTTCTCAATTACTAAGCGTTGTTCTGAGTCTGCATTACACAATGCCAGGGGGGACTATCTTCCTGATGCGGAGCAGTTTCCTACCAGCCTGTACGTTAATATATTTCTTATCTGTACATTGCGCGGACATGTATTCAATTTGTCCATATATGTCTGGTTCACAGAAATAATTGGTGTTTGGCACCGCGACGAGGTCTCGCAAGCCGCGAAAACATGTCTCGTACGTAAAATAGTAACCGTGTTTACCACGATTCTGCAGACATGTGTTAATGGTCTATGTAGTCGTCCAGAGTTCTCGGGATAAAATTATGCCACTATTAAGTTACACGTATAAAAACTATTCAACATTTTATATATATATATATATATAAAGACGTCCCAGGAATGGTCCAGAGTTTTTGACTGAGATCAAGGAATCACGCACTTTGCTTAACACAAATATCATCTCCATAGACATACATATATCATTGTGCGATGCTGACGTTATTTCTGCTGCTGACAATGCGTCACTGGTAATCGTCTTACGACACACTGTCAATGCTGCTGTCATTCGCGTTCTAATTTATTTATATATAAGATATAAATATACAAACGTCTACAGCATCCGAAATAACAATGGTGTGACATCCAATAAGCCACGTGTCGCTCATATATGTAATTGATTGCCCGTGACGTTCCTGATCCAGTCAAGGTAAAGAGGCACGTCAGTGTACACCCCTGGGATATTGGGAACAGCACAACCAACTCCCCAGGACACCACCCCCGCCACGTACCAGGCCGTCCGCTTGGAATCCGCCGGACACAACAGAGGACCACCACTGTCGCCCTACAGTACATCATAGAAAAAATTATCAATGTCTATATCATAGTTTTATCTTTTGGTTCTCTATTTTCATATTGAGAAATGAACTTTATCTATTGACATTTATTATTAGCAATTAAATAAGAACAATTAAATAACTGAACTGAACTACAAGTATATTTGGGACATTTTTTAGAAACTATTGCTCAACTGAAACAAACAATTGCAATCTGTATAACAACCGTATTATATGTAATTTGTGTATTGGTCTGATAAAAGTACTGTTTAGTTGTCAAAGTTACTTACAGAGCATGCGTCATGTCCTACCCCACCCCCGGCACACAGCATGTTCGGCGTGAGTTTGTAGGGGGTGTAAATGTCTGAGTTGGCAATAGCTTGGCGACAGCTTTCCCAATTGACCACGTCCAGGTTCACCTCCTGTATAGCTCTCTGGTACTCCATAGCTGGAATAAGAAATTAGTTTCACGTTATATCCCGAACATTTTTTCTTGATATTTACAATGCATATAATGCCATACTGTTATATAAATAATCGGTAATAGATCGTATGAAACGCATACTGAAAACGGTATAAGAATACATTTTTGCATATGAAAAATATTCAATTAACAGTCATGACTTTCTCTAGTATAGAACGGGATATTCGTGCACCAGGAATGTTTTCAGAGACTGTAAGTTATTGTCTCATATCATTTGTGCTAAAAGTATTTACTTTAACGCCAATGGAAGTCGCGATTTCACAAGTTTGTGAAGAATTCTTTCACCAAATCATGAATAGTAATACGATAATTAGTGTAAAGTACTAATATCAGCAATAGTACGCATCTTACCCGATTCATTTGCCTTTCCCCAGCCCGTGGCGTAACACCTTGTTCCCACAGGGGTCCTGTGTTCCCACTTTGGTAGACATATTGGTCTGACGTAGTCGTTAAAGAAGACTGGAGTAGCCAGTTCTATGAGGGCAATATCGTTGTCGACTGTCTGTGGATCATATCCCGCATGTACGTGCAGTGATTTTGGTTTCCGCACCTGTCGGAACTCTGAGTACGTTTCACGTCTTGTGGCACCAATCTTCAATGTGATGCCGCCAGGAGAGGTTGTCCTTATGACAAACAATGTAAAACATACATCATACACACAAAATAATTTCCGATATTCTGTAAACAATTAGTTCACATACACATTTGTTACGTAAGGTTAGAACTCTAAATGGATATTTATTTCGAAGTATTCATTATAAGAGCGTTTTATATAATGAAAAGTATACGCAAAGTTTCAATTCAAATAAATGTCCGTAATGTTTTATTATTGGTGCCTGTAAGAGGATTTTAAAGAAAACCATACTGAGCAAATATATCAGTAAATGTGTTATAGCCACATTTCTATTTTATCGGTGTCGTGACCAGGATAAACACAGTGTTACGTGTCAAGTTACTCACCCTCCGAGACAATGACCAGCAGTTAGAACCCAGGTCTCACTAATTAGCGTTCCACCACAGAAAAACCGTTCTGCTGGTCCACCATGCAGGGAGACCATAAAGGGCCACGTGCCTGGCTCCACCTCTTTTCCCGCCACAATGCGTGTAGCAGATTTATAGTTGGCAGGTCGGGTACCACACACTATGACAAAGTGCCAAATTAGATAACATTACCTTGCGATTATTTGTTTAAACTTATAATATTTACTCTAGATATGCCATACCGATATTAATTTTTTTCAATTTAAACAACACATATAATTTCTAGACGCAAAAAACTGAAAAATGGAAAACAAATCTTGATTTTCTTAGAAAAAAAGTACACACTAGGACTTTCTACGGATTATTAACGTTAGTGTTTCGGACTGTGAATGCAATACATGAACAAGTCCCTGCTTGATTATCAGACGTACCTGGACGACCACACCTAACATTCACGACCTGGTTACTTGGGCAAGTAGAACTGAAAATAGGAACACAATCTGTTAGCGATGACATGAACGTTCTCATCAATATACCATTACCGATAAACTTTTAACGGTAACGTAAACATATTTTTAGTAGCAAATATTGAGAATGACGAGTTGACTTAATACAATTACATCCTTAATATTATTTTATTTATTATTAATTAAGGTTTGTTCATAGCATTTCTTTGTGCCCTATAGAATGACATTACGTTAATAATGGTAGATTGTTCAATTATCATATACGCTCAGTGAGGAAGCAAACGTTACCTTTTTGTAAGGAAGCTCTGAAGAACATTAGGATCACTGGAGTTATGTGGAGAATTGTGGAGGGTAGCTTTTGCTCTTCCTGGCGTCTGCGCTTTATTAATATAGCTTACAGCATACCTTCAAACAAAATGGAAATAAAGTGTTAATATGTACATATATGCCAACGAAGCGATACAGATACCACCATGTTTTATTAAATTGTAAGGAAAGCGCGATTATAATGTTCATGTAACTTGTGCCCAATCCTTTTGCTGAATTTATGACAATAACATATGCTTAAACTAACTAAAACCACTATTGGGACTCCGACACACACGTACCTCCACCTTAATCTTCTTCAACACATTTTCATGTCAGAGTCAATTTTACTAGAAATACTTGATAAACTTTTTCAAGGTAACTTAGAAGTTGCTATATGCACATTAACATAGCATTGGAATATACACTCTGTAAGTACACTAGCTTCCATATGTAAACTAAGATGGTAACATCAGATAGTTCAAAATGGCGAGTAGGCCTGGCACTAAGAGTGACTTTTACATAAATACATATGTAACCAGTGGGTAATAGAAGTACACGTATGCGGAGATTTTATGCTGAAAATATTGACAAGAGCCCATTCTGTTATCTTCTACTCCCTTGTATTTCATTAACTATATGACTTTTTGAACTTCGTTAGTTTACTTCATTCATTACATTCCATCCTATTAATTAGCGTGCCTAACATGATTTTAATCCGAGGCTCCGGTTAAAGGTAGGGTCAACGCCTATGGAGATTAAACATAAACATCGGCCCCCGCTTGGAATTCCAAAAGAAGATGAATCCAGAAATGTATGGGTATATAAAGCCTAAATCAGGAACAGTTAGTTTCAGAATTTATTTTATGATAAAAGGGGCCTCATTGACTTACACCTGTGTGGGTGTTGAAGGTGCGGTATTACAATTCCTCCTAGAGCATTTAAATGACACAATTACAATAAAATTAAATCATCATTGTGTGCAACATATTCCAACTGTTATTTTGATACCTAATATTACACTATTTTAAGAAGGAATTATTCTTTTTATATATATAAAGGATATAAGAGGATATAAGCAGAAACATATGTGAGATTGCATTACTTTAATTCACATAGTTCTAAAACGAGTATATTTTTCATACTTGCTTTAAAGTTGGCTACATATTATATCTTTCAACATCAGGAATTTCCAAAAAATTGACAACCAGTGAATTTGTCATTTAACACTTTTGATTAAAAAAAATTTCTAGACATAGCTTTCTTTCCACTTTTCCTTTAACTTGTGTACCTCATGACCTAAGGTCCTTAGGTCTTGATATTTGGCAAGTAGATGGTTCACGTTGATGACCTTGACCTTCGTTCAAGGTCATCAAATAAAATGTGCTGAAACAAAACTTTTGTATGGGCAGCAGACAAGGATATCTTTCCTTGCTTTATTTGTTTAGAGTTAACGATACAAAATAATATTCCTTCATAGTTTGTTTAATGAATGGGCAAGAAGCAAAATAAAATAATAAGTAGAACTGTAAGCCAAAGACTAAATAATACCTCCACTCCTATATAAACTAACCTGTAAGCTAAAGGTTCACTAAGGCAAAGCATTGCAAAGCAATCCATAGTCTCCCACCAGTAATTATTTAAGTACATAGGTCACTGACATACTTTCTGTACTCCCTCCATATGCCAAAACATACTTGAATACCAAATCGTGTTAGCCCAGATGAACCAGATTTGCTGAAATCGTCCTAGTAGTTAAGGAACAGTTGTCATGAGTCATTACTGCTGCACATAACTTTGAAACATGCGTAATATAATAAAGTGCCTTGGTATGATACAAAAACAGAACATGTATCGGTATTTACCAACAGAAACATTGATAATTAAATCTCCATGGTTATGTGAAATTGGGCATTGATCATGTTTGGCATGCTAAAAGAGTACTTTACCGGTTTTGATATTACATAAAAATTATTCTGTAGACAGAAAATATATATGGAAAGTGTTAAAAGAAGTTTTAAATATAGACTACCATTGTAATTATATTTAGACAAGTTGACAATGTTGGTTATACTTTAAATTTTGTGAACATTTTGCATGTTTTTCTAATTAAAAGTATCACTACGCTTTCTTCATGTATTCCAATTTGACATATTTAGAATCAAAATAACAGTAACTTTATACACTATACACTATCATAATTCATTTTCAAAATAACATACTTATATAACTCGCCAAGTTTTACTGCACATTATAAAATATTATGCACTATTCGATTTGCTAATCAAATTCAGATACTGATCTCGTAAAATGTTCAAAAAAACCATGCAGTTGTTAACCAATCACATATTAAGAAATCAAACACAGGTATTATTTAGTTTCCAGATAACTACCACCTGAAGTTGTGCATCCAGGTATTGTTTTTTTTTATTCTGACCCTTTTTTTACGGGGTAATGGCCCTTGGTTGAAAAACACTTGTCCAGAAAACTTCTCCAAAACTATGGGGTCAATTTCAACGGAAAATTACAGATATGGTAACTGCCCCTGACATTATGCATCCATGTTTCAATTCCGAACCTTTAGAAAGGAGTTATGACCCTTTGCTGAAAAAACTTTTGTCTGCCTCATAAACTTTTGGGCCGATTTCAATTAAAGTTGACAGATATGGCAATTACCCCCTGATGTCGTGCATCAGGGTAGGTTTTGTTTTTATTTCGACCCTTTTTAAGGAGTTATGCATTTTGTTAAAAATCTTTGTCTTGACAGCTGTTCCTTAACTACTAGGATGATTTCAGCAAAAGTGATTCATCTGGGTTATCAACATTTGGTATGCAAGTATGTTATGGCATGGGGACTAAGTACATGTAGTATGCCATTTGCCTATATACTTAAATAATTACTGGTGGGAGACTATGGTTTGCTTTGCAATGCTTTGGCTTACAGTTCGGGTTTATATAGGAGCGGGGAATTGCCTTTGGCTTACAGTTCTGGTTTATATAGGAGTGGTATTAGTTAGTCTTTGGCTTACAGTTGTATTTATTTTATTCTGCCTATTACCCATTCATGAAACAAAATATGTAGGAATATTATTTTATATCGTTAACTCTAAACAAATAAATCAAGGAAATATCTCCTTGGCTGACTCCCGTTACAACACTCTATTTTAGCACATTTGATTTTTGTGACCTTGAACCAAGGTCAAGGTCATCAACGTTTACAAAACTTAAATCCATTCACATGACCAATCTACTGGCAAAATACCAAGACTTAAGGACCTTTCGTTATGAAGAAACACAAGTTAAAGGAAAAGTGGAAAGATAGCTATATTTTTTCCTTTTTTTAATCAAAAGTGTTCTATGACAAATCTACCGGTTGTCATTTTTTTTGAAATTCCTGATATTCCAGATATTATTGGTAACCAACTTTTAAGCAATTATGAAAAATAGACTCGCTTTAGAACTATGTGAATTAACATGTCAAAAATAGAAATTTTCTCATTAATAATGAAATTTCACATACGTTTCTGCTTAAATCTTCAATAAAAAGAACAATTATTTCTTTAAATAGTGTAATATTTGGTATCAAAATAACAGTTGGAATATGTTGCACACAATGATGATATAATTGTATTGTAACTGTGTCATTTAAATGCTCTAGGAGGAATTGTAATACCGCACCTTAAACACCCATACTGGTGTAAGTCAATGAGGTCCCATTTATCATAAAATAAATTCTGAAACTAACTGTTCCTGATTAAAGCCTCCTATACCCATACCTTTTCAGATTTATCTTGTTGTGAAATTCCAAGCGGGGATCGACGCTAATGTTAAATCTCCATAGGCGTTGACCCTACCTTTAAGGAGGTTTTCTTAGCTAAGGAGCTCCCTAGTTTCGTTAAGGAACTTTCATGAAACGCATTTTTCAGGAAATCTTAGCTAAGGAATTCCTTACTCAACTGTACGTTGCCAAATGTCAAGGCGTCTTTCCTTTAGTTTGTGCATTTTCTCGGTTCTTCGTATCGGCGTTTTGCTCGATATTGTCCATGTGTTCTGACTTCAATGGTGTATTGTTCGTCTTCTTAATTTACGCAGTACTAGTGGGCGATATCAAGTTGTAGCCGCGATGTTGACAGCATACATGCCTGAATGCAATACGCTATTCTAGTGCTGTTGGAACTACCTGACGGAGTGTGGTACGTTAAAAGTAGCAATGCTGCTGGCCCTAGTCAACGAAGTGCGGTACGTAAGTATAAGCAATGCTGGGGGTGTGACTTACTGGTAACAGTTGCTGGCACCAGCTGGCTGAAGCCGTCATGTTTACCGAGGACGACACGTAACGATAGAGAACGATACTTACCAGTAATGATTACTGATAGCCCGGGAAATTGATATGTGTTCGTGCAGATGATCAGAAAATGGATTAAAAATTCTTGATCACAATATAGCAATAGTCTACAGATTCAGGTGATTGAGGTCTTGTGTTGTGACCAATAGTTAAAAACCCTCTCTGATTACTGGTAGCCAAGCTGTCGACACACTATCTAGTCAAGGAAGATATTTACGGAGCATGATAACCGTTCTGTAAACAGACTAGCAGAGTGAGGGAGATACTCACTCCTAAATATTTTAGCTGAATTTTGGCGATTTCCTTTCTGGAAGCTTTTAGTTTGACACTTACTGGTAGCCGAGCTGTTTGCAGACAAGTTCACTGAATGTGATGTTCCATCCGTCCGCACACACTTCCTCCCAGATCCCCGACACGGCGTTATGGACATGAACAACACCGCTGGATGTTCCCTCGCCAAGTTTTACTGCACATGATAAAATATTATGCACTATTCGATTTGCTGATCAAATTCAGATACTGATCTCGTAAAATGTTAAAAAAAACATGCAGTTGTTAACCAATCACATATAAAGAAATCAAACACAGGTATTATTTAGTTTGTATAAAATATGTGTTTGTTCACGCATAACGTCGCCTGGTCCTTGAGGGGATGTTTTGTATTGTCCTACCATTGCTAGGTGTTCGTGCTTCATAGATAGATCATTATATAATTATTGACTTCAGTTTCAGTCTATCCCTGATTTACGGACCTGGTCTGAACAATATTCATCTCGGCCTCTGAATATTGTTCAGACCAGGTCCGTAAATCAGGGATAGACTGAAACTGAAGTCCACAATTGTTTTATTATATGACATTTTACAATGAGATTAATAATTTTTCAAGTCATAAACACATGGATGGCATGGACCATTTTGGAATCACAGAGTGAATGACTTCAAATACAAAATAACATACACAAAAATTGAATTTCAGATTCCATTCATGTGATATTTAATTTTAAGTACAGCAAAAATATTATTTGCACAACAAACATCATCAATATTCACATAGTTCAGAATTTGATGAGATAATTCATTTGTAGTTGAATTAAGAAGTGTGATTGGTAACAGAATTACAGACTGGCTGGGAAATTACTTAGGGCTATTTTTAGTAGCGGTCTGTAACACTTTTCTATTTATAGGTCGAGGTCTGTAACACTTTTCTATTCATAGAACGAGGACTGTAACAGATGATTTGATTGCAATTGGCTGTTAATCGATGACTGAGAAATTACCAGGTCTATTTTTGGTAGCGGTTTGTAATACTTTTCTATTTACAGGTCGAGGTCTGTAACATATTTACAGACTCGTCACACGACGTCGCTCCTCAATCAGGGCTGGAAATTAGCACCAGTCATATAATAATATTGAATATTCATCATTATTGCTGTTAGATATACAGAGAAATTAAAGCAAGCCGATTTAGAGGACATTGATGTTTCCTCTTGCTCAAATCAGTCTAAACGTTTAGGTTTATAGAAGGATGTCCAGAAAAATATTGTTTCTCACATTTTGACGTCAAGAAGGCGAATTATATATTTAATGATATATGATTGCACCTCTTTTTAGGCGGGATGGGGGTGGGAGAGGGTAATGTCCAAAGTTAGCGCCTACCACAACCCTGCTCCTCAACGTCTTCGAAACAGTCGGTGATACCGTCACACACTGCAGCCTTTTCTATACAGAGGGCAGATACCGGCCGGCACTGGTACTGTTCATCCGAACAGGAGGCTGCAACAAGACGGCGGTCATCGTTACAATTTTAAGCATGTTTTGAACTATCAAATTGCTTGCACACCCTATTGTGCTGTGTAAGGACATGTTTTAATTAGGATTACTGTTTAGGATTTTACATTTGATATTGATATGACAAATTTTTACATAAATATAGTTATTTATAATCTTGGAAGTCGAATTTCTTCCTTCATTTTCCGTTTGTGGCTTTGCACAAAGTTAAGTTGAAAAATGATCTGTTGATCCTGTTAACATGTAACAGTAATAAACAGGCTTAAGAAGACAATTTGACTGACGTGGACTGTTATTTACAGTAACGTACCACAATGCATCTCGTCGGCCTTGTCGGCACAGTCGAGGAAGCCGTCACAGATCCAGGAAGGCGGGATGCACGTGTTGTTGTCACAGCGCATGTCTCCCTTTTTACAATCTGAAAAGCAATAAAGTTATCTTGATTATATCTGTGTGTATTACCCATCTTACCAGGATGCTTTTTTGGATGTCCATGAATCATGACCTCATTTCTTAGTTTTGTTGAAACACGAAACAATATGTTTATGTGACGATCAATGATGTTAGATGTTTTGTTAGGAAAATGTCGATTGGAAATGCTTCTCTAACTTAATGTCATCTTAAAGATGCCCCGGTATTAGTAATAACAATTTTCTGTTGGCTTCATGTATAAACCAAAGGCAAAAATCAATAGCCATGTTAGTGGGACAAGCAAAAGTATTGATAACAGCTTCGACTAAGAAACTATTTAATTCCGAATCGTCCTTATAATAACTATCCGATTTCAAGGGGAGCAGGGATAACACAGTACCCGCGATCCGCCGTTCATTGACAATGCTGTCCCAACTGCGAGTTCCCTGTAGGTAGGGCGTAAGAATTGTAACTGCTGCCCCGTATTGCATGATCGAAAGAGGCGACTAAATTTGGTACCTTATCTCTTCTCTCCTTTCTAAGTAACTTTCTTCTTCCTAATGTCTCCTTTGACAATGCCTCACTTTTGGCAATTTGTTGAGCGTTCCCCTTTGAGGAAGGCTTTGGGTTCTGTCCCCTGGCCGAGACATACCAAAGTCTTTAAAAATGGTAGTTTCTACTCCTGCTTAACGCTCAGCAAATTAGGAGTGGGACGACTGGTTCGCCCGTTGTCAGTATATTGTGACCGGGTGGGGCGTCCTAATGGGTGTCCTCGGCAGTATGTTGCAGTTAGGTAGCACTATAAAGTCGGCATCAGTTCCGCGCTATCACAAGGAGACAAACACGAACATATCGCAGCCTCCCAAAATATACACACATACCCTACACGCATGCATTTTGCACACAGGGGTGGCCGTCCTTAAAAGACCTTAGCTGTTAATAGGACGTTAAACAAAATAAAACCAAACCAAACCAAACCCAACTGCGACGGCAGAATCAGAAATGCTTTTACAATAGGAATAATATTCGAACGAACAATATGAAGTCAATATAATCATTATGTCTAATCTACGTGTTACTACGGTTCCGAGATCGGACACCACTGCTCGTGGTTATATTATACCTAATAAAGTAAGATTTTATTTAATTCATTAACAAAACTGATTTGTCATAAAGTTGTCTGAAGTTGTGTTGGCAAACTCGCCTCACTATATGTTGTCAGTATTTAAAATAGGGGAAAATTGGATATCGAGTAACTGAACAATTGCGTCAATAGATGAAAACCTGTTGAAATCGGTACCGACAATACCTTGTCGATTTCTTGCGTATGAAAACTGATCAAATATTTTGCAGGAAATGTAACCATTATTTCACATCACATGATTTATTCTTAACGAAATCATTATGAAATTTTATTTAAATTTATCAGTTAGGAAGGACAATTAATCTTTTCCTTCTTGATTAAAGTTCAACTCTAAATGTTGAGATTAAAATTGAAATATAATAATATCAGATACTAAGGTAGAGTGTTATAATCTACTAACCTTCTATTTTGGGCGGTTCGTGTGCCTGGCTGTACCCCATACATACAGATGTGTCGTTAACATCCGGGAATGTGGAACAGTTCAAAGAAGACGGCCATGGCGAATGGAAGATCTCCATGAATATGGAACAACGCGACTTAACCCCTGGAAATTTAACATCAAACAGTCAGATAATTTAAAGATGAATATTTAAAACGCAATTAACGTTAGTTCAATGAAACACTCATACAGGATATAAAAATGCAATGACATTTATGAATAACATGTTTAAAACATCCCATTAAATCAAAATAAAAGTCGTGGACAATTTTCAAATTATTAAAGAGATATATCTCTTTACTTTTTTCCTTGCTTGTCTAAAATATCAAGGGGAGATATCTATACTGGTTGTCCAGCTTATTAGGAAGACACATCTGCATTGATAGTTCATTTTATCAAGGTGATAAATCTTGTTGTTTAAACTCGTCCGTCTTGTCAAGGAAATGAGTCTAAACTAGTTGTCTATATATGTAGCGATTTCCTACGTATGTCCTCCGTCAAGGCGATGTCTTGTTAATAATGTACTATAGAAACATTCTTAACCGTAGTTTACTAATCACTGACATTTCATTAACCAACACATGCAATCAGGAGAAAATGTTATTTTTGGTGGGGTATTACATTTCCTTGGTTCGTTATTAACATAATAATGAATATCGTGAAATGTTGTACCTTCACACAAACTTTTACAGGGTGGAATTGTATGTTGACCAACCACGTCACTCCCGGAACACTTAGGAACAAAAGCTGCGCAGGCGAAGTAGGTGGCATGACTGCTGCACATAGTGGCAGACTCTATAGTGCCGAGCAACATGAGCATGTCGGCGGAGGATGTCTCGCCTATATTTCCGGCATAGTTTGGGAACGCCGTCTCCGTGAAGCCGAGATGAACACATCCCTCTAACATTGGATCCGTCACCTTTATACACTTCCCGGCTGCATAACACACAGATACATAGGTAAAAGGAATAAATAATTATACAACGTCAAAAAACACCTATACTTAAAGACGATTCTTAAGGTAAGGAATTCTATAAATAAATGGAGTACAACACGATCCCCACAAAAACTGGAGTATACACGTGCTACGGAAGCGTTCCAGGAAGTATGTAGAACCTTAACGATACACCGTGATCTAATCTATAATTTATCAATGGTGGTTTAATGTTGTAGACATCAAAATATTATATCAATGAAATCAGGCCATACAATCTACAAAGTTACAAAGTGTGTGTGTGGGGGGGGGGGGGGTCGGTTTATCATTTCCCTTAACCTGAAGCTTACAACACTTACTTTTGGTTTTATTTGTAAGAGCAAATGATAACGCCTTCCCCATCAAAGCGACAACCACGACATGGCGGCTCGTCCAAACTCGGTGAGATTTGTTTTATGGGTCCAGTTTCATGGATTAACATGGAATGACCATCGTCACATCATTATTTACGATGGTTTATCTAATCTTACTTGGCAAAAAATACATAAAATTACAGCGCCACACTATCGGTTGATGACTTTTATGGTACTTTACATCACACCACAAGTTGATGTGTTCGTGGCATTGTCTGAGCCATACATAACTGCAACATATTCGGGAAATTTACATCATATATATACCCATCGTAAATTTTACCGGTTGGGGACATATCCATTTTTCAACTGTCATTCAACGATATCATATCGACGGATTGCAACATATATTGCAGACATGTTAAACACAAGAGAACGCCAGGTCTTCTGTTGCGTACTTGTGCTCTTCCACTGTGAAACCATCGACAATGTCGGCACTATGTTTATGACCAAAGAACGCCATTCCGAGACAGCTTTTTTTTTAATACTAGGAGGACTGAAGTAACGTATCTTTCGTCACCTTGGTTGAGTAGGGAGTAAACTGTAGGTCATTTCAATAAAGCAAATGTCAACTGCTGGTGCCATTTACGGCTAGACGTGTAACCTGGCGGATATACTAAAGGACATTCCTTCAAACTGAAGAGTCAGTAGGGAGCAACTACGCTGACATTGTCACTGACAATAGCATGCATGAGATTTAGCACTAGTGCTCACAGCAAACAACACTGTCCCGATCAATAACGGTTTGAAAAGTGCAGGTCCCGGAATAAAGGCGTCGCATGACAATGGTTACCAGGTAAGATTGATGTGAGGGCAGATTGGGGCTGCACTCCTATTTACTGTATCAGCAGAATAATGAGAATTAACGAGGAAGAAAAATGACATTTAATCGGCTTGTGTTTCAACTAATGACATCTATTTACGTCTCTATGTGGAACACTGTTTACATGTAATGGCTTTGGAACATTGCTTATTTGATGTGCTTCGTAACAATGTTTACCTTAACTATATTTACACCAAACCTTAATAGATTATTTGTTGGTGTCGTTACTATACGAGAGGGAATTTGTACAGGACCTAACAGCATGATTCTTACACGACTTAACTGCAGACTATTAAATTAAATAGCAAACATTTTTTTACTAACCCTATACGTAATAATAAAAAAGAAAAAGAAAGAAAATAATAAAAGAATCCAAATCTTTGATTGAAATAAATAAATGTAACACATTATTTTGAAGTGCAAAATGATATGCAGTTTTAAAAGAAGGAAGATAATGCCGTATATAGATATAGTCAGACATACGTGTATACGGGTTTTGTCGACATACGGCCGGGTCGCTGGAGACAGGTAGAGCGCTACATCGGACGGGCCAGGAAAAGTTACTGGGGTAATGACCATCACAGCTCTTTCGGACATCTGTAACACAAACCAAACCTGAACTCATGTAAACCAACTTATTTTAAATATATTATTGATTAATTATTCGTTTCGTCACGAACGAAATCATTCAGAGCAGCAAAAGCTTGGAAACTTAAAAAAGTGTGTCACATGAATTGCTGCTATTGACAGTAGTTCCGATATATGGGATAATTATATTTACCGTGTTCCTGAGGGAAGGAAAGATTTACGAATAGATCAGTCCTAACAGAGGGGAATCTTTTACTTTTTCAGAAGTCTCTCCATTAGGATATTTTACCTTGACATTAGTTCCTCTATAGGGGAAGTTTACCTTCACAGTAGTCCCGACAGGGTGGGATGTTACGACCTCCATGACACTCGGGCGCCCACGCGGAGCACCAAAAATCGCTTGAGTAGTCGTAGCAGGGAAAGGTGAAGAGTTCTCCGTAAGTAGACAGTGCGGTCATAGCCTGGTGTTCGGACACGTGGCCGAGAAGGTTAGGGTACATGGTGTTGTGGTACGTTGTGGCGTTCTGGCAGGTGGGTAAGGTGATCGCAGAACATTGGCCTATATGGTGAAAATCGTCAGTACACAATTCAATTGTAAAAAGACACGCATGGATTTTTAGTTGAAGATGAAACACAAAAGAGAAGATACACTAGATTGGGGAACAATTTATAGTAAATAATACACTGTCCCGGGGACCAATTTATAGTATATAATACACTGTCCCGGGGACCAATTTATAGTATATAATACACTGTCCCGGGACCAATTTATAGTATATAATACACTGTCCCGGGGACCAATTTATTGTATATAATACACTGTCCCGGGGACCAATTTATTGTATATAATATACTGTCCCGGGGACCAATTTATAGTATATAAAACACTGTCCGGGGACCAATTTATAGTATATAATACACTGTCCCGGGGACCAATTTATAGTATATAATACACTGTCCCAGGGACCAATTTATAGTATATAATACACTGTCCCGGGGACCAATTTATAGTATATAATACACTGTCCCGGGGACCAATTTATAGTATATAATACACTGTCCCGGGGACCAATTTATAGTATATAATACACTGTCCCGGGGACCAATTTATAGTATATAATACACTGTCCCGGGGACCAATTTATAGTATATAATACACTGTCCCGGGGACCAATTTATAGTATATAATACACTGTCCCGGGGACCAATTTATAGTATATAATACACTGTCCCGGGGACCAATTTATAGTATATAATACACTGTCCCGGGGACCAATTTATAGTATATAATACACTGTCCCGGGGACCAATTTATAGTATATAATACACTGTCCCGGGGACCAATTTATAGTATATAATACACTGTCCCGGGGACCAATTTATAGTATATAATACACTGTCCCGGGGACCAATTTATAGTATATAATACACTGTCCCGGGGACCAATTTATAGTATATAATACACTGTCCCGGGGACCAATTTATAGTATATAATACACTGTCCCGGGGACCAATTTATAGTATATAATACACTGTCCCGGGGACCAATTTATTGTATATAATACACTGTCCCGGGGACCAATTTATAGTATATAATACACTGTCCCGGGGACCAATTTATTGTAACGAACCCACTGGACTGGAGGACTATTTTCAGTAAATAACACATTTGACTAAGGAACTACATATTCATACACTAACATAGTTAACTCGATATGGTATATAAACAGTGTAGTGTATGCCGTTACATGGTTAACTTATATGAGTGTTAGCTAGGGTATTGATCGCTACATTGTAGCTTAATTGGCGTGATTAACCATAGTTTACTAAGAAGAGTGTTAGGCTACAATGTATGCATAATTAACTAATTTGAATGCTATGTTATGTAGTTTAAGTTAGATGGGGGATTAGGGTATTTATAGTTAACTAAGATAATATTTTATGCTTTTGGTTGTTACTTAAGATAATGTTTTGGCTATTGATCGTACATTAACCTTATTGTTCAGGTAATACTCGTGACCTTATATTGTTAACTGAGGCGATGTTTTACTTTGTAACTAAGGTCAGGTTAAGTCTATTTATAGTTCAAATAATGGGAGTTAAGACATTTTGGCTAATTAAGATAAAAATAATTCTATTTATCGTTAGCAAATTTGAATATTATGGCATTTAACTTAGAAAGATAATATAGGATCAATATCGTTATCAGTTTCTGATTCGCGCATTGTCGTATTCAAAACTTTAGATACCTTGTCTTGCATTCTCTGTTTTCGCATAGCCAAGCGCCAGACACTATACAACACTCATAGCCAAGCGCTAGACACTATACAACACTCATACCATTCAGCAATTTACTATAATTTGAAACAGTGCTTTCTTTATAATTGACTATATCCATATAACAATGTCGAATACGGATGTAGCCCCAATGTGGTACATATGTAACCATGGTTCGCGCCCTGCTCACCAGTATACGTACCTGAGGTTGCCGCTGGGGTAGTAGTGAGTGTGATAGCTACAAGTAAATAGCCGTAAAAGTTTAAAACAAAGAACATCATTAAAATATATATCAAAGCTAAAACTGATATCAGTTTTGTGATAAGTCAGAAAACCAAATGTTTAGGTTATTATAATACAAATTTAATGACCGGTCAAGGGAGGACTAGTCAGCAAATACAATATTATATCATCTCGTATTATAATCATCATAAACACATATAAGAGTAATGTAAAATAAAACAAGACAGCGTATACCGATATATAATACGTATCACAGTATGACGGAGTGGGGAAAACAGAAGATACATGTATCACAGTATGACGGAGTGGGGAAAACAGAAGATACACGTATTACCGTATGACGGAGTGGGGGAAACAGAAGATACATGTATCACCGTAAGAGGTAGTGGGAGAGACCGAAGATCGAGTTTCACAGTATTAGGTCGTGGGAGAGACAGAAGATACACGTATTACAGTATGAGGTAGTGGGGAAGACACAAGATACACGTGTTAATGTACCGTATGACGGAGTGTGGAAAACAGAAGATACATGTATCACAGTATGAGGTAGTGGGAGAGACAGAAGATACACGTATAACAGTATGAGGTAGTGGGGAAGACACAAGATACATGTATAACAGTGTAAGGTAGTGGGAGAGACAAAAGATACAAGTTTCACAGTATGAGGTAGTGGGAGATATAGAAGATACACGTATTACAGTATGAGATAGTGGGGAAGACACAAGATACACGTATCACAGTATGACGGAGTGGGGAAATCAGAAGATACACGTATCACAGTATGAGGTAGTGGGAGAGACAGAAGATACACGTATTACAGTATGAGGTAGCGGGGAAGACACAAGATACACGTATCACAGTATTAGGTAGTGGGGGAGGTATAATATACATTTATCACAGTATGAGGAAGTGGGAGAGACAGATGAAACACGTATTACAGTATGAGATAGGGGGGAAGACACAAGATACACGCATCACAGTATGACGGAGCGGGGAAATCAGAAGATACACGTATAACAGTATGTGGTAGGGGGAGAGACAAAAGATACATGTATAACAGGGTAAGGTAGTGGGAGAGATAGAAGATACATGTATCACCGTAAGAGGTAGTGGGAGATATAGAAGATACACGTATAACAGTATGTGGTAGTGGGAGAGACAAAAGATACATGTATAACAGTGTAAGGTAGTGGGAGAGACAGAAGATACAAGTTTCACAGTATTAGGTTGTGGATGAGACAGAAGATACACGTATTACAGTATGAGGTAGTGGGGAAGACACAAGATACACGTATCACAGTATTAGGTAGTGGGGGAGATATAATATACATGTATCACAGTATGAGGTGGTTGGAGGAGATATAATATACATGTATCACAGTATGAGGTAGTTGGGGGGGATATAATATACATGTATCACAGTATAAGGCAATGGGGGAGATATAATATACATGTATCACAACATGAGGTAGTTGGGGAGATATAATATACATGTATCACAGTATGAGGTAGTTGGAGGAGATCTAATATACATGTATCACAGTATAAGGTAGTGGGGGAGATATAATATACACGTATCACATTATGAGGTAATGGGGGAGATATAATATACATGTATCACAACATGAGGTAGTTGGGGAGATATAATCTACACGTATCACAGTATGAGGCAATGGGGGAGATATAATATACATCTATCACAGTATGAGGTAGTGGGGGAGATATAATATACATGTATCACAACATGAGGTAGTTGGGGAGATATAATCTACACCTATCACAGTATGAGGCAATGGGGGAGATATAATATACATCTATCACAGTATGAGGTAGTGGGGGAGATATAATATACATGTATCACAGTATGAAGTAGTGGGGCAGATATAATATACACGTATCACAGTATGAGGCAATGAGGGAGATATACTATACACGTATCACAGTATGAGGTAATGGGGGAGATATAATATACATGTATTACAGTATGAGGTAGTGGGGGAGATATAATATACATGTATTACAGTATGAGGTAGTGGGGGAGATATAATATACACGTATCACAGTATGAGGCAATGGGGGAGATATAATATACATCTATCACATTATGAGGCAATGGGGGAGATATAATATACATGTATCACAGTATAAGGTAGTGGGGGAGATATAATATACATGTATCACAGTATGATGTAGTGGGGGAGATATAATATACACGTATCACAGTATGAGGCAATGGGGGAGATAAAATATACATCTATCACAGTATGAGGCAATGGGGGAGATATAATATACACGTATCACAAAAAGAGGCAATGGGGGAGATATAATATACATCTAACACAGTATGAGGCAATGGGGGAGATAAATATACATGTATTACAGTATGAGGTAGTGGAGGAGATATAATATACATGTATCACAATATGAAGTAGTGGAGGAGATATACTATACATGTATCACAACATGAGGTGGTGGGGGATATATAATATACATGCATCACAACATGAGGTGGTGGGGGAAATATAATATACATGTATCACAACATGAGGTTGTGGGGGATATATAATATACATGTATCACAACATGAGGTGTTGGGGGAGATATAATATACATGTATCACACTATGAGGTAGTGGGGGATATATATTACACATGTATCACAACATGAGGTGGTGGGGGATATATAATATACATGTATCACAACATGAGGGGGTGGGGGATATATAATATACATGTATCACAACATGTGGTGGTGGGGGAGGTATAATATACATGTATCACACTATGAGGTAGTGGGGGATATATATTACACATGTATCACAACATGAGGTGGTGGGGGATATATAATATACATGCATCACAACATGAAGTAGTCGGGGAGGTATGATATACATGTATCACACTATGAGGTAGTGGGGGATATATATTACACATGTATCACAACATGAGGTGGTGGGGGAGGTATAATATACATGTATCACAACATGAGGTAGCTGGAGGAGATATAATATACATGTATCACAGCATGAGGTGGTTGGGGAGATGTAATATACATGTATCACAACATGAGGTGGTGGGGGAGGTATAATATACATGTATCACAGTATGAGGTAGTGGGGGAGAAATAATATACATGTATCACAACATGAAGTAGTGGAGGAGAAATAATATACATGTATCACAACATGAGGTGGGGGGGGATATATAATATACATGTATCACAACATGTGGTGGTGGGGGAGGTATAATATACATGTATCACAACATGAGGTAGTTGGAGGAGATATAATATACATGTATCACCGTATGAGGTAGTTGGAGGAGATATAATATACAATATAATATACATGTATCACAGTATAAGGTAATGGGGGAGATATAATATACATGTATCACAGTATGATGTGGTGGGGGAGATGTAATATACATGTATCACAACATGAGGTGGGGGGGGATATATAATATACATGTATCACAACATGATGTGGTGGGGGAGATATAATATACATGTATCACAGTATGAGGTATAATATACATGTATCACAGTATAAGGTAATGGGGGAGATATAATATACATGTATTACAGTATGAGTTAATGGGGAGATATAATATACATGCATCACAACATGAGGTGGTGGGGGAAATATAATATACATGTATCACAACATGAGGCAGTGGGGGAGATAAATATACATGTATCACAACATGAAGTAGTCGGGGAGGTATGATATACATGTATCACACTATGAGGTAGTGGGGGATATGTAATATACATGTATCACAGTATGAGGCAATGGGGGAGATAAAATATACATCTATCACAGTATGAGGCAATGGGGAGATATAATATACACGTATCACAGAAAGAGGCAATGGGGGAGATATAATATACATCTAACACAGGATGAGGCAATGGGGGAGATAAATATACATGTATCACAACATGCAGTAGTGGAGGAGATATAATATACATGTATCACAGTATAAGGTAATGGGGGAGATATAATATACATGTATCACAATATGAGGTAGTGGGGGATATATACTATACATGTATCACAACATGAGGTGGTGGGGGATATATAATATACATGTATCACAACATGAAGTAGTCGGGGAGGTATAATATACATGTATCACACTATGAGGTAGTGGGGGATATATATTATACATGTATCACAACATGAGGTGGTGGGGGAGATGTAATATACATGTATCACAGTATGAGATAGTGGGGAAGACACAAGATACACGTATCACAGTATTAGGTAGTGGGGGAGATATAATACACATGTATCACACTATGAGGTAGCGGGGGATATATATTATACATGTATCACAACATGAGGAGGTGGGGAAGATATAATATACACGTATCACACTATAAGGTAGTGGGGGAGATATAATTTACATGTATCACAATATGAGGTAGTGGGGGAGATAAAATATACATGTATCACAGTATGAGGTGGTGGGGAGATATACTATACATGTACACGTGTTAATGTACCGTATGACGGAGCGTGGAAAACAGCAGATACATGTATCACAGTATGAGGGAAGATATTATATACACGTATCACACTATGAGGTAGTGGGGGAGACATAATATACATGTATCACACTATCAGGTAGTGGGGGATATATATTACACATGTATCACAACATGAGGTTTTGGGGAAGATATAATATACACGTATCACACTATAAGGTAGTGGGGGAGATATAATATTCATGTATCACAACATGAGGTGGTGGGGGAGGTATAATATGTGGTGGGGGATATATAATATAAATGTATCACAACATGAGGTGGTGGGGAAGATATAATATACACGTATCACAGTATGAGGCAATGGGGGAGATAAAATATACATGTATCACAGTATGAGGTGGTTGGGGAGATGTAATATACATGTATCACACTATTAGGTAGTGGGGGAGATATAATACACATGTATCACACTATGAGGTAGTGGGGGAGATAGGTGGGGGAGATGTAATATACATGTATCACACTATGAGGCAGTGGGGGATATATATTATACATGTACCACAACATGAGGTGGTGGGGGAGGTATACTATACATGTATCACAACATGAAGTAGTGATGGAGATATAATATACATGTATAACACTATGAGATACATGTATCACAACATGAGATGGTGGGGGAGATGTAATATACATGTATCACAGTATAAGGGAATGGGGGGGATTTAATATACATGTATCACAGTATAAGGTAATGGGGGAGATATAATTTACATGTATCACAACATGAAGCAGTGGAGGAGATATAATATACATGTATTGGTGGGGGATATATAATATAAATGTATCACAACATGAGGTGGAGGGGGAGATATACTATACATGTACACGTGTTAATGTACCGTATGACGGAGCGTGGAAAACAGCAGATACATGTATCACAGTATGAGGGAAGATATTATATACACGTATCACACTATGAGGTAGTGGGGGAGACATAATATACATGTATCACACTATGAGGTAGTTGGGGAGATATACTATACATGTATTACAGTATGAGTTAATGGGGAGATATAATATACATGTAACACAACATGAGGTGGTGGGGGAGGTATACTATACATGTATCACAACATGATGTGGTGGGGGATATATAATATGCATGTATCACAACATGAAGTAGTCGGGGAGGTATATTATACATGTATCACACTATGAGGCAGTGGGGGATATATATTATACATGTATCACAACATGAAGTAGTGATGGAGATATAATATACATGTATTGGTGGGGGATATATAATATAAATGTATCACAACATGAGGTGGGGGGGGATATATAATATACATGTATCAGAACAGGGGGTGGTGGGGGATATATAATATGCATGTATCACAACATGAGGTGGTGGGGTATATATAATATACATGTATCAAAACATGAAGTAGTCGGGGAGGGATAATATACATGTATCACAGTATGATGTAGGGGGGGAGATATAATATACACGTATCACAATATTAGGTAGTGGGGGAGATATAATATCCATGTATCACAACATGAGGTGGAGGGGGAGATATACTATACATGTACACGTGTTAATGTACCGTATGACGGAGCGTGGAAAACAGCAGATACATGTATCACAGTATGAGGTAATGGGGGAGATATACTATACATGTATTACAATATGAGGTAGTGGGGGAGATAAAATATACATCTATCACGGTATGAGGCAATGGGGGAGATAAAATATACATGTATCACAGTATAAGGTAGTTGGGGAGATATAATATACATATATTACAGGATGAGGTAGTGGGGGAGATATATTATACATGTATCACAACATGATGTGGTGGGGGAGATATAATATACGTGTATCACAGTATAAGGTAGTGGGGGATATATAATATACATGCATCACAACATGAGGTGGTGGGGGTGGTATAATATACATGTATCACAATAGGAGGTGGTGGGGGAGGTATAATATGTGGTGGGGGATATATAATATAAATGTATCACAACATGAGGTGGGGGGGGATATATAATATACATGTATTACAGTATGAGGTAGTGGGGGAGATAAAATATACATGTATCACAGTATAAGGGAATGGGGGGGATTTAATATACATGTATCACAGTATGAGGGAAGATATTATATACACGTATCACACTATGAGGTAGTGGGGGAGGTATAATTTACAAGTATCACAACATGAAGTAGTGATGGAGATATAATATACATGTATTGGTGGGGGATATATAATATACCTGTATCACAGTATGAAGTAGTGGGGGAGATATAATATTCATGTATCACAACATGAGGTGGGGGGGGATATATAATATACATGTGTCACAGCATGAAGTAGTCGGGGAGGTATATTATACATGTATCACACTATGAGGTAGTTGGGGATATATATTATACATGTACCACAACATGAGGTGGTGGGGGAGGTATCATATACATGTATCACAACATGATGTGGTGGGGGATATATAATATGCATGTATCACAACATGAAGTAGTGATGGAGATATAATATACATGTATAACACTATGAGATACATGTATCACAACATGAGGAGGTGGGGGAGATGTAATATACATGTATCACACTACGAGGTAGTGGGGGAGATATAATATACATGTATCACAGTATGAGTTAATGGGGGAGATAAAGTATACATGTATCACAATATGAAGTAGTGGAGGAGATATAATATACATGTATCACAACATGAGGTGGTGGGGGATATATAATATACATGTATCACAGTATGAAGTAGTGGGGGAGATAAAATATACATCTATCACAGTATAAGGTAGTGGGGGAGATACACTATACATGTATCACAGTATGAGGTAGTGGGGGAGATAAAATATACATGTATCACAGTATGAGGTAGTGGGGGAGATATAATATACATATATTACAGTATGAGGTAGTTGGGGAGATATAATATACATGTATCACAGTATGAATTAGTGGGGGAGATAAAATATACATCTATCACAGTATGAGGCAATGGGGGAGATATAATATACATGTATCACAGTATGAATTAGTGGGGGAGATAAAATATACATCTATCACAGTATAAGGTAGTGGGGGAGATATACTATACATGTATCACAGTATGAAGTAGTGGGGGAGATAAAATATACATCTATCACAGTATGAGGCAATGGGGGAGATATAATATACATGTATCACAGTATGAGGTAATGGGGGAGATATACTATACATGTATCACAATATGAAGTAGGGGGGGAGATATACTATACATGTATCACAATATGAGGTGGTGGGGGAGATAATATACATGTATCACACTATGAGGTAGTGGGGGAGATATAATATACATGTGTTACAGTATGAGGTAGTGGGGGAGATATAATATACATGTATGACAGTATGAGGTAGTGGGGGAGATATAATATACATGTGTTACAGTATGAGGTAGTGGGGGAGATATAATATACATCTATCACAGTATGAGGTAATGGGGGAGATATACTATACATGTATCACAATATGAAGTAGTGGGGGAGATATACTATACATGTATCACAATATGAGGTGGTGGGGGAGATATAATATACATGTATCACAGTATAAGGTAGTTGGGGAGATATAATATACATGTATCACAATATTAGGTAGTTGGGCAGTATGTACATCAGTGATAAATAAAAGGGCTTTTGTTTAACTGTTAGATGGGTAGTGCATCGTTTTTATTGCTTTATTGAAAGTATGGAAGGAAACTCTTGATACATAACTATAGTATTATAGTGTTGGCTGAAGTCTTCGATCCCCAGAAAAGCACATATATTGCACAAGACGTATTGGTCAGACACTTCCTTAAATTAACCCCGTATATTTGGTCGTAACATTGAAAAATCACGGCACAAAATGTAGATATCAAAGCAGAAATAGATTATAAATCGAATAAAAGTCCGCCGCCTTTTTTACGCGTTCTCATCTGGCGTCGAGAACTAACTCGTCTAATTAAGAAAACGGCACCGATATATTACGAAGTCTAACACCTTCATCTCGTCCTAATCAAACGGTCACACCCGAGGCTTTCCCAGGAGGGGCAGGTGTCACATCATAGGACTTGTGTCTTCGTATTCCCGTGAGTATGTCTGTCCACTAATGAAAGGGATCAGATATGTGCAAATGTCATGGCCGGATTTTGTTCAGCTGTGACTTGTTCCCTTTAGCGGATCTACGATAATGCACTGACACAAACAATATTTACACACGACACATCTTAATTCGTGTACATTAATGATACGTGAAACCAAATGTACAGAAAGTAAGACACTTTTTAACGAAAGTCAAAAGAGGAGTAGAACAGTAACGGATACTCATAGAAATATTCACGTCTCAATGACACAATGTGTTGAGTGCATTAAGAACAACAGTTTTATTGCCGCAAGATCGCAGCTTGACCGATGTTTTTGTTTCTCTAAAAGCAGTCATATGACAATAATACATATACGTTGATGATTTTCATTTTTTCAAATTTTCCTCACATAGTTCGCAACATCAGTGTCATATAAACTTTTCAACTCTAAATCACACTACTACTAATAAATCAATTAAAAAGGGAGGAGGAAGTCGAAGGGTCGACAAAATCATAATTCGATCTCAAAATCGATAAAACTAGGGCAACACATAAACAAAGGAAACATCATCATGTAAACATATTGAAAAAGTACGAGGAGAATGAGAACAGGTAATCCGCGAGGGTTTCCTGCTTCATCTACGTCACTCGTCATGTAAATGAAGGCCAAACCCAAGTAATGCTATTTCATTATAACGTAAACAGGGGTAGCGACAACAAAACAACCAAGCATGGCAATGAGCATAATCAAAACCAGCGACCGTCATATCACACAGAGAAATAGCAGATTGCCCAGCTAGGTCATGATGGCGACAAAACAAACTTGACCATACAGTGTAGTCGTCAACAACCGGAATCCTTTGGAAAACCTATGTTGTAAATTTTTCCGTCAGCAGTCAACATTTATCACAGAAGTCATGATATTCGGAGCACTCTCGAATATGGAATCACAACTGCGACATGCAAAACACAGCAAGTAATGAAATCCTGGATGTTACTATCAAGAAAGGGAAAAGCCAGAATAGGAAAGTCGAAATCGTCCCACTTATCGTACAGCTTAGTAGTAAGCGGCCATGTTGGTAGGATTGGAAGTATAGATCGAGGGACACAGCTGTAGTAAAAGCGTCCGTAGTTTCCTACAATCGATGTGGTCAATAAACGTCTTGCTATTTAAAGACAGCACATCGTCGGTTATCTAATTGTGAAATTGAAGGACTTGGCTAGGTTTTTGTTTCCAGTTCTAAGACGCTCGTCAATAAATTCAGCTTCATATAAAAATCAAAAACAAATCGGCTAGGGGAGAGTGTACTTTGTTCCAATTGGAATGCCTATACAGTCTGCTGAACATCTTACCACTGAACTCACCAAGGAATATTGTCAACCAGAAACTCAATCATTTCACTTTGGCATTTGTTGTGCTTTTAAAGAAATATGCTCCAGAATAACAAACGACCATGAAGTTACGTCGCCAGTCATTAATGTGCCTGGTAATCTCGTTCTCACTACACCAGTTGTCATCTTGAGAAAGTGACGTTACTGTGACTACGATTTACCTGGCTAGTACCCTTCCGTAAAGATAACTTGGTCTCGTTCACCTGTAAGGATCGCCGTGTAAATCTTTCCCATATCCATATTTAGATGAATACATCGATTTTGAGTTCGATTTACGGTTTCACACTTCCGTAGTCTCCTGTTTTTCCATACAAGCGCATACATAGTAGCAGCCTTGTTTAAGTCTGAACTTAGCTGTAGAGGCAAAAACCCACCTATTTCATGTTATAACAAGGTAGGTAAAGGAGAGAGGAAAGTGTTTTTGTGGAATTCGCGAGAAAGCGTTTTTAATACACCGTATTCAGCTACGACGCATTACCACGGTTTTGATTTTTTTTTTCCAGTTTTGTGACGGGAGTGCTTCGTGCATATTCAACAAGGGTACCTATTGTAACGGGAGGGCTACATGTATATACTCCTTGAGTACCTATTGTAACGGGAGGGCTACATGTATATACTCCTTGGGTACCTGTTGTAACAGGAGGGCTACATGTATATACTCCTTGGGTACCTATTGTAACGGGAGGGCTACATGTATATACTCCTTGGTTACCTATTGTAACGGGAGGGCTACATGTATATACTCCTTGGGTACCTATTGTAACAGGAGGGCTACATGTATATACTCCTTTGGTACCTATTGAACGGGTGTGATTTCATTCTTTGGGTGCCTAATGTAACAGATGTGCTATTTGTGCCTTATGTTTACATTCTTTATGCTTGAAACCATGGTGTAGTTTGATTCCTATCCGCTGTGAAGCCGCACTTTTAGCATTTTTACATATGTATAATGCTAAATTAAATGAACATTAAACATTATTGCATTCCTGTTTAAGATGAAATAGTTCTTTAAACACTTCATAACAGCATATTACGTGTAATATTCTACAAATTGAGTTTTGAAATTAAACATTTTTATGTTTGTGTTGCTGTCACTCTAGATCTGTTGCTAGGATCTCCAAAGGCAGTTCCACATTTTCCCGCGAAATAAACGCTGTTCTCTCTGCTACATTGCCAACATTTGTAAATGAAGAAAAAGAGCTGTATTATTTTATTTGTAATCGCATTGATAACTTTAGAGAATTTAAAAAGTTTAAAAATATAAGTATGTGTTTTACATTTCACGAGGCACGTTTGGTTTCGGCGCGCTATTTTCCCCCTAAGTACATATTTGGACAGTTGATACATACAGATGTACCGACCTTGAACACGTCTTTTGACGGATGCATATTTGACTTTTATCATGCATTTCTTCTGGTGCGCTATACTTACGTTGAGCATGTATTGTGACGGAGTTTATGTCGGTGGTAAATAAATCGCCGTCCATACGACGCTTGAGTAGTGATAATATGAAATGTTCCGAGTTTGACGTCACACTGATGGCCGGTGAGAATTTGAGGGTGAAGATCACAATGACACTTCCAGACCTGTCAAGAGTTTTCAAAATGTGAAAGATGTATATAGATAGTCAGGACACTGCGATATTCAAAGGCACATCAATTGGTTTTTTAAGGATGAGCTAGGTAGCACTTTATTTACAAGTGGGAAATTAATCGAATACAGTACATAAGATATCCATATACCATGAAATGCCACAATGCAAACTTTTGTTATACCTTCTCTCTCAAACAAAAGGACATAAATAGCTACATCAGCATTTCCCAACTCTTCTATTTCTGGTCCCAAGACGAAAATAGACATAAGAATATGGTTAACATTTAAAGCCATAAGTTTTCAAAATATCGTTTGTAATAAATGACATTAATGTTTTGCAATACGTCAAATTCAAATACATTGTTGTGAAAAGTCACGTTGAGATGAAAAAGCAAAAGTTAAAGAAGGTTTATTTTGGTAAGTCTGACACATTTGGTGGCATTCAGACTCACAGACGGACCCTGCTGACGGAGATGACAGGCGGAGGTCAGGCATACTTACATGATGGATTCTATCTCCGTATGACTATACTCTACACTGTATTTACTGCTTTGAAAAACTAATTTCATCTGAAATGAGGCAAACAAGACTTATTAAACACCAGGGATGGAAAGAATACCAGACATGACCACGTCTCAGGTGGCTAAATCTATTTATCTATCAACTATAAAAATGAGATTTTACTTTATTGCCTAAGATGAAGTTTTGACTCATATTACTAATGCTTTTTTATTGAGTAAATTAATTAAATAAGCAAACTAAATGCAGGCAGTGGACATATGAGGTATCTCCTTGCGTTTTTATTGTTTCATTAAGCAGTCCTGGTGGTTCCATGTCCAAGGATTTAACTAAACCTCTGCCTGAAGGTCAGTAAGCCGTATGTTTGATATGTTTAAGGTAATCTCAAAAACAACATAAAATAATGTTATTTCACTTATAACTAGTTTTACAACATCTAACGATAAATAAATAGGTTTTTAATCACTTTGGATATGAATTCTTTGAATTTGATTGCATACATTTCCCTTATATTCTTATAATAATTTAAACAAAAAGCATCTAAGTTTCTTGTACATTACATAGTATGGATATATGTACGGGCCTGTTAGTATGAGTATGCGTATATAACAAAAACTTATTTAGGGAAACACATGTACCTATAAACATACTGAATTATCTATGGTTACTACACATACAAAACATTGTAATAATGCGACATTGCTAAAACAAACTCAGTGGAGGCATAGTTTTGAAAGACATTTCTTGATGTATAATAAAAAGAACAGGTACTTTCTTAAAGCTTTTATAATTTACATCAAGGCAATCAATAGGAAACTGATGTCAGAGGAATACGGAACAAAAACTCTTTTACTTTTTTACACTAATCAGAAGGGTATTAACCATGAGTTTCCGATACATATTTTTTGCCAACTTGATGGGAACTTTATATGTTTCGGCATCATTTTTGGTTCAATATTAAGAACTTCATTCACTTTTTCAAACAACATTTTCACGTTTGACCTTCAAAATAATCTAGGGAGGCTACAAATGTAAAGGCAATGAATGTGAATCATCAGGCAGGGATAAAATGGCTCATTTATCTGTGTAGCTATCAGTGGTGTCCGGGACAATGGGCCCTCCGAGCACACTCCCTCCGCATAGCCGCTTTACATATAAATTAACAAGGGCCAGGTTTCTTGTACTGGGAACGATTTTGTTAAATCAATCAATACAACCCCGCCCACTTCAACTATCTATATGTTAATCTAGAATTCATACACACACGGTACTCAATTCTTGATTTAGCAATCTGTGACATTATTCATCTCTACAGTTTACACTTTAGTGTTTTTGAAAGACAACGGGTTTGTTTATGTAAAAAACGACATACTTTGAGAAGTAGATGGTCAATGCAGAAATCAGGATTATACTGAAATCACTTTCCTCGTGTCATACGACATATAGAGATTACATAACCATTGATGGCTGTTCATCATATTTATCGATTTTTAGATTGCAAAAACACGCAAGGTTTACCAATTGTTCTTTTGAAGTTCTAAGTTTAAATAATGTGAGATGCTATCTACCATAACCTCTTTAGCGTTGTTTTTCGTCCTTTTACGAAGACAGAATGGAAACGCTCCCTTTTGGCCTCTGGTGTCGACGTGGTTTTGGAAATGATGCGACGTGATCGTTGGCGTTCTATGGTGTCGGTGTGTTTTAAAATATAATGTCCCCACTTTGAATGCATATAATTTTCCAAAATACAATATGATTACCAACCCGGAAGTGCGTTGGAATGAGCATCCAATCAGAATATATTGATATATGAGCACAAACAATCATGATGTTATAATTGCTTTTTGTGACGTCAAGGATGATACCGGTTTCATCAACCAAAACAGGGATATTAGGTTCTGTTCAAGTTGAGCATGATGAAATAGTGGATGCTAATATTTGATGTTGTAAAATTTGATTATGCAAATAAAAACAAAAACTTTTTGTAGTCAACATGTTTTTAAAAAGAAGTACGAAATATGCAGATGTTAAACGATTATCCAGAAAGCAAATATTTCGAATAGTGTCGAACTTTGAACAGCATGGGGCTGTTGGTGATGAAAGAAATATCATGCCTGGGAAGACAAGAAGTGGGAGGGCAGATAATATGCATGAGGAAACTGCGATAGTGACATCTGCACGTTAATTCTCAATATTAGAAAAACAAGGTCGCCATATTTTAAAGAAGGACAGATATTGGTACATTTGTAATATATGGTATCCACACAAGACGAAGCAACCCCGCGCCGCAAAATAAGGGTTGGAATGGTGGTATTGTAGATTTTGGGAACACTTATATTCTGCTCTTCAGCAGTAAGTGCCCACCCCATTCACCTGATTTAAACCCTTTAGACTATCTTTGGTTGGATTACTTAAAGGAACGTGCTTATTTACCACCGCAAGATGATTACAATGCCTTGAACGTAGCAATAAGGAGGCAGAAAAATAGGATTTTGTAAAATTCTGCAAAAGATGTGACCAGGAATTTAAGAGACAGATTGAAACTTATGATAGAGAAAGCAATGGACATTTGGAGTAAATCTTAAAATGGCGCTACACAGGTAAATCATCAAAAGTTAATGATTTTAATGTGATTTTATGAATGAAATTTTTACCTTTTTTTTTACAAACCAATACTATGTATGCTCTCACCCTACACTATATGCCTTACTCCCATGTAACATTTGTAATTAAATTGATTCAGATGCAAAGTGGGGACATGCGTTTTAAAACACCCTGTATTTGAAGTTCACAAGGTTTAAATACTAAATCACAAATTCCAATGAAATTGCTTATTACGTAAGCTTTGCGTATTAATATTCACTGGGTACGTTTGTAACACGAGGACTGAGTTATTCATACAACAGGGTTTAGAAGATAGAAGCTTTTCTATTTTCAATACAAACAATTCGATGGATTCATTGCGAAATTGTAATACACTATAAGGAACACAAAAAAATCAAAATACATAGTACTTACTTTATATAAAAAGGCGTCAGAAAACAAGGTATACGCTTCTGATTCCATGTTACTATAATCATGTTTATATATAGAAAATGGCCCCTCGACAACCCGCAAGCGTCCTCTAAACGTCGTGGACAGGAAGAGCACTGGAAAGCAAGATAGAGTCCATTTGATGAACGATGAAACAAACATGTAAAATGTATTGAACAGATAAAACATTGGACTTACCAGTATACGATTTATTCTGTGAAGGTTTACTCGCATCTACTTAAAGGTTTTGTGCCGAGTTAATTGTAAGACACATATAATTTAATACAAAGGACATATTTCATATTGCTCTTCACTAATGTTAAAGTTTCTATGTAAGTCAAAATAGCATCCGGTTTATATATTATTATATTTCTGAACGAAACGCAAAGTTGCCACAACCTGATTACTGCAGGCTGCCTGATAACCATAACCCTAACCCTGATAAAGGTATCTTAGAAAATATTAATGCATAAAACTGTTGTGACTTATCAATCATGCATTCAAAAGAAATAAGATTTTTTTTAAAATTTTGATTAATACCAAAAATATCAAATATAAAAACTAAAAATCAAAATCAATCCATCTGAAAAAGAAAAATAATAGCCTTCCTTAAATAAACGTCATCCACCTGCGAACATATGGCGCACGTCCTGACATGTTGAATCCTTAATTTTGGTTAGCAGTGAAAGAAGATATTGCTATGTAATCTATGTAATTGATTTGATAATAGGGAACAGTTATCAAGAATGAAAAATAGAACAACATGGGATATAGAAAAAGGACGTCACAGGAAAGATTAGTTACAATTATTCTTAAAAATTCGTCACGGGTTAAAACTGTTGTTCCAAGTCAGGATAAGCAGCTGACAATGGTAGTATGTGGTGATTTTTATTTTTCAACTTCTGGGTGATACGTGAGACATATTGTTTTTGATATGCTTTATACTTACAGACAAAAAAGATCAACATTTTAAAATGTAACATGTAAGGATCTAGCATATATGACGTTTTCCATCTTCAAAGCCCATATACGAATCCAGGTCAATAAGAGCTGTACGACGCGTTCATCAGTAGTCCTAGATATCAAAGGAACGGGTTTAATTGTTTTTCCCCCAGTGTTAACAACATCACTCATACAAAGATCACACAAACATTATCGTAATCAGCTGTATATTTTTCTGGTAATTGCGTGAGGTTGACAAAGTAAATCTCATTTCTATTGAACCAAGGTATACCGCATCTGTATTTGGTAGTAATAGATAAAGTTTGATATACCTCATTTGAGACAAGATATTTTTAGCATGATAAATGGTATTAGACAACGGGCTTGAAGTCAAAGGTTTTACCGCAAATTTCTTAAGAAGATGATGGAGCTTTGGCTTTCCCAAAAAATGCCATATTTTAAAGTATTTGTATTGTTAATTTATTGGGGTTTTTTAAGCATGAATTATGGTGTGTGTTGAAAGAATCAAATAAGAAATACTTAAATTTAAAAGTCGATTAAAATATCTCAAATAGGTATTTTATTGATACCGAGTATATCTATATCCACAGGCTAAGAGAGCTTCTGTTGTCGTGTACCGACATCGGACTGGTTAGCTAAATACCGCGGACATATAGCTAATGTTTCGATGTCATTCAATAAAGAAGAAATGTAATCTACTTAACCTAAATGTGTTTTGAGTTAAATGTTTAAATTCATATAGATGTTGTAGAATATTATATTTTGTATAAAAAGAACGTCAAACGTTACAAATAAATGGTAATGTCTTTAAAGCATGATAATACCGTCCAACATCAGAGCTTCCTAATAACCTAATAATGCTGTCGGGAGTGAAACTACATTTGTACTTGGAGAATCTCTTGGTCGATTATGGGGAATGAACGGCCAGAAACACCTTAAAGACACACCATACAGTGCGTTAACTCATTTAAAAGGACATTTATGAGTTCCTGGCAGTTAATTCATCATAATTCTGAAATACGTGTATCGATTTGTTCTCATCGCAAGATTCGGTTACTTTCTCTAGCAATTCCCTACAAGTGCTATTCCAACTGATATACTATCAGTGTCTTGATGTTTATCACACGGCCGTTTCATTATTCAATATAATTGCCTTGTTTTTATTCCCGTATTACAATGTGTCATACTTAAGATAGAGACCCTATAGACCTTGCTTGAGTCAATTAATATTCTATATGTTTATCAAAATTTGTTTAGGACTTTTGCCACCTGTAACGTTAGTTGTTTTCTGAACAGGAAGACCTGCAAGTGATTAACGATAATTTCCTCTCCCCGGTTTGGGACCAGTATAGTTGTACTTGACTAGTGTTCGTCCTGTGTTTTCAGTATTGTGTTAAGTCACCAGAAGGGTTCCTTAGTCACATTGGACCTTTAAGTTATAAGAAGTACGTACAGCTTCTGTTCCTTATCTTCACTGTTCTGTTAAGAAATGAGAAGGGACGTACTGTTCCTTATCCTCACTGTTCTGTTTAGTAATGAGGAGGACAGCTACTGTTCCTTATCCCCACTGTTCTGTTTAGTAATGAGGAGGACAGCTTCTGTTCCTTTTCCTCACTGTTCTGTTTGGTAATGAGAAGGACAGCTTCTATTCATTATCCTCACTGTTCTGTTTGGTAATGAGAAGGCCAGCTTCTGTTCCTTATCCTCACTGTTCTGTTTGGTAATGAGAAGGACAGCTTCTATTCATTATCCTCACTGTTCTGTTTGGTAATGAGGAGAATATCTTCTGTTCCTTATCCTCACTGTTCTGTTTAGTAATGAGGAGGACAGCTTCTATTCATTATCCTCACTGTTCTGTTTGGTAATGAGAAGGACAGTTTCTATTCACTATCCTCACTGTTCTGTTTGGTAATGAGGAGGACAGCTTCTATTCATTATACTCACTGTCCTGTTCAGTAATGAGGAGGACAGCTTCTATTCATTATCCTCACTGTTCTGTTTGGTAATGAGGAGGGCAGCTTCTGTTCCTTTTCCTCACTGTTCTGTTTGGTAATGAGAAGAACAGCTTCTATTCATTATCCTCACTGTTCTGTTTGGTAATGAGGAGGGCAGCTTCTGTTCCTTTTCCTCACTGTTCTGTTTGGTAATGAGAAGGACAGCTTCTATTCATTATCCTGGATAATGAATAGAATCTGTCCTTCTCATTACTAAACAGGACAGTGAGGATAAGGAACAAAAGCTGTCCTCCTCAGTACTTAACAGAACAGTGAGGGTAATGAATAGAAGCTGCCCTCCTCATCACCAAACAGAACAGTGATGAAAAGGAACAGAAGCTGCCCTCCTCATCACCAAACAGAACAGTGGGGTTAAGGAATAGAAGCTGTCCTGCTCATTACCAGACAGAACAGTGAGGATAACGAATAGAAGCTGTCCGCCGCATTACCAAACAGAACCGTGAGGATAATGAATAAAAGCTGTCCTCCTCACTGTTCTGTTAAGTACTGAGGAGGACAGCTTTTATTCATTATCCTCACGGTTCTGTTTGGTAATGAGAAGGGCAGCTTCTATTCATTAGCCTCACTGTTCTGTTTGGTAATGAGAAGGACAGCTTCTATTCATCATCCTCACTGTTCTGTTTGGTAATAAGGAGAATATCTTCTGTTCCTTATCCTCACTGTTCTGTTTGGTAATGAGGAGGACAGCTTCTGTTCCTTATCCTCACTGTTCTGTTTAGTAATGAGGAGGACAGCTTCTCTTACTTATCCTCACTGTCCTGTTTAGTTATGAGGAGGACAGCTTCTATTCCTTATCCTCACTGTTCTGTTTGGTAATGAGGATGACAGCTTCTATTCATTATCCTCACTGTTCTGTTTGGCAATGAGAAGGACAGCTTCTATTCATTATCCTCACTGTTCTGTTTGGCAATGAGAAGGACAGCTTCTATTCATTATCCTCACTGTTCTGTTTAATAATGAGGAGGACAGCTTCTGTTCCTTATCCTCACTGTTCTGTTTAGTAATGAGGAGGACAGCTTCTGTTCCTTATCCTCACTGTTCTGTTTAGTAATGAGGAGGACAGCTTCTGTTCCTTATCCTCACTGTTCTGTTTAGTAATGAGGAGGACAGCTTCTGTTCCTTATCCTCACTGTTCTGTTTAGTAATGAGGAGGACAGCTTCTGTTCCTTATCCTCACTGTTCTGTTTAGTAATGAGGAGGACAGCTTCTGTTCCTTATCCTCACTGTTCTGTTTAGTAATGAGGAGGACAGCTTCTGTTCCTTATCCTCACTGTTCTGTTTAGTAATGAGGAGGACAGCTTCTGTTCCTTATCCTCACTGTTCTGTTTAGTAATGAGGAGGACAGCTTCTGTTCCTTATCCTCACTGTTCTGTTTAGTAATGAGGAGGACAGCTTCTGTTCCTTATCCTCACTGTTCTGTTTAGTAATGAGGAGGACAGCTTCTGTTCCTTATCCTCACTGTTCTGTTTAGTAATGAGGAGGACAGCTTCTGTTCCTTATCCTCACTGTTCTGTTTAGTAATGAGGAGGACAGCTTCTGTTCCTTATCCTCACTGTTCTGTTTAGTAATGAGGAGGACAGCTTCTGTTCCTTATCCTCACTGTTCTGTTTAGTAATGAGGAGGACAGCTTCTGTTCCTTATCCTCACTGTTCTGTTTAGTAATGAGGAGGACAGCTTCTGTTCCTTATCCTCACTGTTCTGTTTAGTAATGAGGAGGACAGCTTCTGTTCCTTATCCTCACTGTTCTGTTTAGTAATGAGGAGGACAGCTTCTGTTCCTTATCCTCACTGTTCTGTTTAGTAATGAGGAGGACAGCTTCTGTTCCTTATCCTCACTGTTCTGTTTAGTAATGAGGAGGACAGCTTCTATTCCTTATCCTCACTGTTCTGTTTAGTAATGAGGAGGACAGCTTCTGTTCCTTATCCTCACTGTTCTGTTTAGTAATGAGGAGGACAGCTTCTGTTCCTTATCCTCACTGTTCTGTTTAGTAATGAGGAGGACAGCTTCTGTTCCTTATCCTCACTGTTCTGTTTAGTAATGAGGAGGACAGCTTCTGTTCCTTATCCTCACTGTTCTGTTTAGTAATGAGGAGGACAGCTTCTGTTCCTTATCCTCACTGTTCTGTTTAGTAATGAGGAGGACAGCTTCTGTTCCTTATCCTCACTGTTCTGTTTAGTAATGAGGAGGACAGCTTCTGTTCCTTATCCTCACTGTTCTGTTTAGTAATGAGGAGGACAGCTTCTGTTCCTTATCCTCACTGTTCTGTTTAGTAATGAGGAGGACAGCTTCTGTTCCTTATCCTCACTGTTCTGTTTAGTAATGAGGAGGACAGCTTCTGTTCCTTATCCTCACTGTTCTGTTTAGTAATGAGGAGGACAGCTTCTGTTCCTTATCCTCACTGTTCTGTTTAGTAATGAGGAGGACAGCTTCTGTTCCTTATCCTCACTGTTCTGTTTAGTAATGAGGAGGACAGCTTCTGTTCCTTATCCTCACTGTTCTGTTTAGTAATGAGGAGGACAGCTTCTGTTCCTTATCCTCACTGTTCTGTTTAGTAATGAGGAGGACAGCTTCTGTTCCTTATCCTCACTGTTCTGTTTAGTAATGAGGAGGACAGCTTCTGTTCCTTATCCTCACTGTTCTGTTTAGTAATGAGGAGGACAGCTTCTATTCCTTATCCTCACTGTTCTGTTTAGTAATGAGGAGGACAGCTTCTGTTCCTTATCCTCACTGTTCTGTTTAGTAATGAGGAGGACAGCTTCTGTTCCTTATCCTCACTGTTCTGTTTAGTAATGAGGAGGACAGCTTCTGTTCCTTATCCTCACTGTTCTGTTTAGTAATGAGGAGGACAGCTTCTGTTCCTTATCCTCACTGTTCTGTTTAGTAATGAGGAGGACAGCTTCTGTTCCTTATCCTCACTGTTCTGTTTAGTAATGAGGAGGACAGCTTCTGTTCCTTATCCTCACTGTTCTGTTTAGTAATGAGGAGGACAGCTTCTGTTCCTTATCCTCACTGTTCTGTTTAGTAATGAGGAGGACAGCTTCTGTTCCTTATCCTCACTGTTCTGTTTAGTAATGAGGAGGACAGCTTCTGTTCCTTATCCTCACTGTTCTGTTTAGTAATGAGGAGGACAGCTTCTGTTCCTTATCCTCACTGTTCTGTTTAGTAATGAGGAGGACAGCTTCTGTTCCTTATCCTCACTGTTCTGTTTAGTAATGAGGAGGACAGCTTCTGTTCCTTATCCTCACTGTTCTGTTTAGTAATGAGGAGGACAGCTTCTGTTCCTTATCCTCACTGTTCTGTTTAGTAATGAGGAGGACAGCTTCTGTTCCTTATCCTCACTGTTCTGTTTAGTAATGAGGAGGACAGCTTCTGTTCCTTATCCTCACTGTTCTGTTTGGTAATGAGGAGGACAGCTTCTATTCCTTATCCTCACTGTTCTGTTTAGTAATGAGGAGGACAGCTTCTGTTCCTTATCCTCACTGTTCTGTTTAGTAATGAGGAGGACAGCTTCTGTTCCTTATCCTCACTGTTCTGTTTAGTAATGAGGAGGACAGCTTCTGTTCCTTATCCTCACTGTTCTGTTTAGTAATGAGGAGGACAGCTTCTGTTCCTTATCCTCACTGTTCTGTTTAGTAATGAGGAGGACAGCTTCTGTTCCTTATCCTCACTGTTCTGTTTAGTAATGAGGAGGACAGCTTCTGTTCCTTATCCTCACTGTTCTGTTTAGTAATGAGGAGGACAGCTTCTGTTCCTTATCCTCACTGTTCTGTTTAGTAATGAGGAGGACAGCTTCTGTTCCTTATCCTCACTGTTCTGTTTAGTAATGAGGAGGACAGCTTCTGTTCCTTATCCTCACTGTTCTGTTTAGTAATGAGGAGGACAGCTTCTGTTCCTTATCCTCACTGTTCTGTTTAGTAATGAGGAGGACAGCTTCTGTTCCTTATCCTCACTGTTCTGTTTAGTAATGAGGAGGACAGCTTCTGTTCCTTATCCTCACTGTTCTGTTTAGTAATGAGGAGGACAGCTTCTGTTCCTTATCCTCACTGTTCTGTTTAGTAATGAGGAGGACAGCTTCTGTTCCTTATCCTCACTGTTCTGTTTAGTAATGAGGAGGACAGCTTCTGTTCCTTATCCTCACTGTTCTGTTTGGTAATGAGGAGGACAGCTTCTGTTCCTTATCCTCACTGTTCTGTTTAGTAATGAGGAGGACAGCTTCTGTTCCTTATCCTCACTGTTCTGTTTAGTAATGAGGAGGACAGCTTCTGTTCCTTATCCTCACTGTTCTGTTTAGTAATGAGGAGGACAGCTTCTGTTCCTTATCCTCACTGTTCTGTTTAGTAATGAGGAGGACAGCTTCTGTTCCTTATCCTCACTGTTCTGTTTAGTAATGAGGAGGACAGCTTCTGTTCCTTATCCTCACTGTTCTGTTTAGTAATGAGGAGGACAGCTTCTGTTCCTTATCCTCACTGTTCTGTTTAGTAATGAGGAGGACAGCTTCTGTTCCTTATCCTCACTGTTCTGTTTAGTAATGAGGAGGACAGCTTCTGTTCCTTATCCTCACTGTTCTGTTTAGTAATGAGGAGGACAGCTTCTGTTCCTTATCCTCACTGTTCTGTTTAGTAATGAGGAGGACAGCTTCTGTTCCTTATCCTCACTGTTCTGTTTAGTAATGAGGAGGACAGCTTCTGTTCCTTATCCTCACTGTTCTGTTTAGTAATGAGGAGGACAGCTTCTGTTCCTTATCCTCACTGTTCTGTTTAGTAATGAGGAGGACAGCTTCTGTTCCTTATCCTCACTGTTCTGTTTAGTAATGAGGAGGACAGCTTCTGTTCCTTATCCTCACTGTTCTGTTTAGTAATGAGGAGGACAGCTTCTGTTCCTTATCCTCACTGTTCTGTTTAGTAATGAGGAGGACAGCTTCTATTCCTTATCCTCACTGTTCTGTTTGGTAATGAGGAGGACAGCTTCTATTCATTATCCTCACTGTTCTGTTTAGTAATGAGGAGGACAGCTTCTGTTCCTTATCCTCACTGTTCTGTTTAGTAATGAGGAGGACAGCTTCTGTTCCTTATCCTCACTGTTCTGTTTAGTAATGAGGAGGACAGCTTCTGTTCCTTATCCTCACTGTTCTGTTTAGTAATGAGGAGGACAGCTTCTGTTCCTTATCCTCACTGTTCTGTTTAGTAATGAGGAGGACAGCTTCTGTTCCTTATCCTCACTGTTCTGTTTAGTAATGAGGAGGACAGCTTCTGTTCCTTATCCTCACTGTTCTGTTTAGTAATGAGGAGGACAGCTTCTGTTCCTTATCCTCACTGTTCTGTTTAGTAATGAGGAGGACAGCTTCTGTTCCTTATCCTCACTGTTCTGTTTAGTAATGAGGAGGACAGCTTCTGTTCCTTATCCTCACTGTTCTGTTTAGTAATGAGGAGGACAGCTTCTGTTCCTTATCCTCACTGTTCTGTTTAGTAATGAGGAGGACAGCTTCTGTTCCTTATCCTCACTGTTCTGTTTAGTAATGAGGAGGACAGCTTCTGTTCCTTATCCTCACTGTTCTGTTTAGTAATGAGGAGGACAGCTTCTGTTCCTTATCCTCACTGTTCTGTTTAGTAATGAGGAGGACAGCTTCTGTTCCTTATCCTCACTGTTCTGTTTAGTAATGAGGAGGACAGCTTCTATTCCTTATCCTCACTGTTCTGTTTGGTAATGAGGAGGACAGCTTCTATTCATTATCCTCACTGTTCTGTTTAGTAATGAGGAGGACAGCTTCTGTTCCTTATCCTCACTGTTCTGTTTAGTAATGAGGAGGACAGCTTCTATTCCTTATCCTCACTGTTCTGTTTGGTAATGAGGAGGACAGCTTCTATTCCTTATCCTCACTGTTCTGTTTAGTAATGAGGAGGACAGCTTCTATTCCTTATCCTCACTGTTCTGTTTGGTAATGAGGAGGACAGCTTCTATTCCTTATCCTCACTGTTCTGTTTAGTAATGAGGAGGACAGCTTCTATTCCTTATCCTCACTGTTCTGTTTGGTAATGAGGAGGACAGCTTCTATTCCTTATCCTCACTGTTCTGTTTAGTAATGAGGAGGACAGCTTCTATTCCTTATCCTCACTGTTCTATTTATTAATGAGGAGGACAGCTTCTATTCCTTAACCCCACTGTTCTGTTTATTAAACAGGAGGACAGCTTCCGTTCTTATCCTCACTGTTCTGTTTAGTGACCTGACCCTATAACTAGTTGCTCAAAGACTGGTAATAATTGACCTGTAGTTTTTAAAATATTTTATTTCATTTAGCTGCTATATATTTCTACAGAAGAAAAGATTGATGTGTTTGTAAGAATTTGTTTACCTTGAAAGCCATTGGTTCTTATTGGCAGCAAGTTGAATCTTTGACCAATCTCTGGTTAGTGTTATCCAACCTTTGAGCAACCACGGCCTGGAGGGCATTGTTCTGTTTAGTAATGAGGAGGGGGCAGTGACCGTTTCGTATATACATTGTTCTGTTTAGTAATGAGGAGGGGGCAGGGACCGTTTCGTATATACATTGTTCTGTTGAGTAATGAGGAGGGGGCAGTGACCGTTTCGTATATTCATTGTTCTGTTTAGTAATGAGGAGGGGGCAGTGACCGTTTCGAATATACATTGTTCTGTTTAGTAATGAGGAGGGGGCAGTGACCGTTTCGTATATACATTGTTCTGTTAGAGACCAGGAGGACAGTGTCTGTTTCTAATCTTCATCGTTTAGTTAAGTGACCAAGCAGATAGTTTTTATTTAATACTTTCCGTTTTATCTGATCTGTTTAGGAAGCAGAAAAGCCTTATTTTCCAAGAGACTCATTTTGTCATTGTTGTTTTTATCGGTTAGAAGGTCTGTACTTGACCTATGTGAACAAAGCAAAGCATCATTCCAATATGGATTGCACACTACTCCCCAATCGTTTATGTCTGAGGTGACACATTACTACAAATTTACACCGCGAATATCGTCCTACGTCTGAAATCTTTCCACGCGGCCTATCATTTTCTCGTCACACGTGGCGATCTCCGCCGTGGTTGTCTCCGTGTCCGCGTCCAGACCTGTCCATTGCATCTCTGGTCAATTACAATAGCAGGGCTTGTTCGTAATGTTGTTAACGTTGAAGGATGCGTGTCCAGATTTAGCCGACCATGTTGCGACATATGTCTTTACCCAAATAAAGATTGCCCGCACCATACAAAGGGGTTCGGTTTATAGCCAATATCATCATGGACTAAGTATAAGCGTATATGCGGGTTTTTGCATCAGACTGACGCAATGGCATACACTTTGACGAAAAACAATTGATATGTATAATGAATTTAAATAGAAAGATATGGGATAATAAAAAGCTCTATTGGAAGCTCCTTTGGACTTCGTGTTTCAAAAGATATACTACATGAACATAGATATATATTATTTTATAACAGTTTCCCCGATGAACCTCTATAGAGGTGAAAGCGCTAGGGATGTTCTAAGAAACTCATTTTTTTTATTTTTTTATTTTTTTTATTTTTATATAAACATACATATATTTATTTGAAGAACAGTGGTGATTTCTCTTCCAATCTCCTCTTTATTTCAGATTTTATTCAACATTCAACCAACGAACAGTTAATTTGGCGTAAACAACCGATACAACCTGTTTAGAAACCTGAGACAAGTTGCCTTCAGGGAAAGGAGTACATCTACGCCTGCCGGTCTTAAAACGTTGTTGAACAATAACTAGAAATACGAAGATCATCTTAACCACATCCTTCACGGCCAACGGGGACGGAATCGTATTTAAACACTACAGTACGACAATATAAGTAATTTCATTACTTAAAAAAATGTCGTGGCGAAATCAAACTCCAAATTAATACAAATAGATAAAAAAAAAAAAAAACCGTGAAAATAGGATCCGAGAAGGCAGCAAACAAATAGAAAGACGTCTTTTCTGAACACTATTACAACCAAATGTAACACCAGCTGTTCCAGGAAATGTAGCATTTTCTGCACTAAATTTTCCCATAACTTTTTTTTAACAAGCGTGGCGATTTCACGATCGCCAGCTTTCTTCAGTGGAGGTATGCATGTACCACTCGATATGTCCAAGTTGATACGCTACTCAAAAGACTGTTCTGTAAGGGTATTGACAGGAGCGCCCGGGTCACCTGATTACGAAAGCAGTGTTTTATACCGAAGAGGTTTCCGTCTACGTTCTAACTACGGATTTCAACATCAGCCACAAATAAGACCTATCCACTGTGTGTCATATCATTGGTAACAATCTATACTAATTCAATTCATGTCTTCGACAAAGCGCATTACTTTAAATGGCAATATGACCATATTATTGTATTTTATCAAACATGTCTGACACGCAGTATTTAGGCGGTGAAACATACACGGCATGCCCTATGCATGGAATGTTGACGATATGCATGAACCACTATCTATACTCAAAGCCGGTTATCGCATACGGAAATTGAAGCTTATTACACGAAGGGTAGCCGTGAGCTGTGATCCGATAAGCTTACATATTACATAACATATAATGGCGTTAATGCATGAATGTCATAACTGAATCTCCATATGTTAGAGGGAGGTCTGCCATAGCTCAGCGTCCGCCGTAACTATCTTAACAGTAAACTTTATATGCATGAACAGATTACACCGGTTAACATACATGAATACTTAGAAATAGACGTCCATCCGGACGTCAAACATTTGTAGTGGACAGACAGATAAACACGCAACAGCTGCAGTGGACACACAGATGGACACGCAACAGCTGCAGCAGGACATGGAAATGTTGTAGTGGCCATACAGCCGGACATGATGAAACAGTATGTCCACTATAACTGGATATTAAACAGTTGTAGTGGACATACAGCTGGACATGGAATAGTTGTAGTGGACAAACAGCTGGACATGGATCAGTAGTAGTGGACAAACAGCTGGACATGGATCAGTAGAAGTGGACAAACAGCTGGACATGGAACAGATATAGTGGACATACAACTTGACATGAAGCAATTGTAATGGACAAACAGCTGGACATGGATCAGTAGTAGTGGACATACAGCTGGCCATGGATCAGTAGTAGCGGACAAACAGCTGGACATGGATCAGTTATAGTGGACAAACAGCTGGACATGGAGCAGTTATAGTGGACAAGTTATAGTGGACATACAACTTGACACGAAGCAGTTGTAATGGACAAACAGCTGGACATGGATAAGTAGTAGTGGACATACAGCTGGACTTGGTTCAGTTCTAGTGGACATACAGCTGGACATGGAACAGTTATAGTGGACATACAACTTGACATGGAGCAGTTGTAGCGGACAAACAGCTGGACATGGATCAGTAGTAGTGGACAAACAGCTGGACATGGAGCAGTTGTAGTGGACAAACAGCTGGACATGGATCAGTTATAGTGGACATACAACTGGACATGGAGCAGTTGTAGCGGACAAACACCTGGACATGGATCAGTAGTAGTGGACATACAGTTGGACATGGATCAGTTGTAGTGGACAAACAGCTGGACATTGAGAAGTTGTAGTGGACATACAGCTGGACATGGAGCAGTAGTAGTGGACATACAGCTGGCCATGGATCAGTAGTAGCGGACAAACAGCTGGACATGGAACAGTTATAGTGGACACACAGCTGGACATTGAGAAGTTGTAGTGGACATACAGCTGGACATGGATCAGTAGTAGGGGACATACAGCTGGACATGGATCAGAAGTAGTGGACATACAGCTGGACATGGAACAGTTATAGTGGACAAACAGCTGGACATGGATCAGTAGTAGGGGACATACAGCTGGACATGGATCAGTTATAGTGGACATACAGCTGGACATGGATCAGTTGTAGTGGACAAACAGCTGGACATGGATCAGTTATAGTGCACATACAGCTGGACATGGAGCAGTTGTAGTGGACATACAGCTGGAAATGGAGCAGTTGTAGTGGACAAACAGCTGGACATGGATCAGTAGTAGTGGACATACAGCTTGGCAGGGAGCAGTTGTAGTGGACAAATAGCTGGACATGGATCAGTTACAGTGGGCATACAGCTGGACATGGAACAGTTGTAGTGGACATACATCTGGACATGGATCAGTTATAGTGAACATACAGCTGGAAATGGATCAGTTATAGTGGACACACCGCTGGACATGGATCAGTTATAGCGGACATACAGCTGGACATGGTTCAGTAGTAGGGGAAATACAGCTGGACATGGATCAGAAATAGTTGACATACAGCTGTACATGGATCAGTTATAGTGTACATACAGCTGGGCATGGATCAGTTATAGTGGCCGTACAGCTGGACATGGATCACTTATAGTGGACATACAGCTAGACATGGAGCAGTTGTAGTGAACATACAGCTGGACATGGACCAGTTATAGTGGACATACAGCCGGACATGGATCAGTTGTAGTGGACATACATCTGGACATGGATCAGTAATAGTGGACATTCAGCTGGACATGGATCAGTATAGGGGACAAACAGCTGGACATGGAACAGATATAGTGGACATACAGCTGGATATGGAACAGTTATAGTGGACACACAGCTGGACATGGATCAGTAAATGGAGATATACAGATGGACATGGATCAGATGTAATGGACATACAGCTGGACATTGAACAGTTATAGTCGACATACAGCTGGACATGGTTCAGTAGTAGGGGACATACAGCTGGACATGCAACAGTTATAGTGGACATACATCTGGACATGGAACAGTTGTAGTGGACAAACAGCGGGACATGGATCAGTAGTAGTGTACATACAGCTGGACATGGAACAGGTATAGGGGACATACAGCTGGATATGGATCAGATGTAATGGACATACAGCTGGACATGGAACAGTTATAGTGGACATACAGCTGGACATGGATCAGTTGTAGTGGAAATACAGCTGGACATGGATCAGTTATAGTGGACATACAGCTGGGCATGGAATAGTTATAGTGGACAAACAGCTGGACATGGATCAGTTGTAGTGGACATACAGCTGGACATGGATCAGTAGTAGTGGACAAACAGCTGGTAGTAGTGGACAAACAGCTGGACATGGAACAGTTATAGTGGACATACAACTTGACATGAAGCAGTTGTAGTAGTAGTGGACAAACAGCTGGACATGGATTAGTTATAGTGGACATACAGCTGAATAACGAGCAGTTGTTGATTTGATCAGAGTGTGTCAGTTTGCGGTGCACAAATAATTCAATGGTGCCGTTTTTCTTTTCGTACGATGAGCGTTTATTTCCTCCTCTTGGGTAAATCTAACGGAATTTGTTTTGTCTACTAGTTTTAGGTGATCTATTAGGCATTGTACTGGTCTCTCTTCGACTATTTCTAGGATTTCATCTATTTATTGTTCCGAAGTATGGGGCACCCATACAATGTGTGCTGATCTAATGGTGGTCTGCTCTATGTGTTCCATGAACAGATTCGCGATTATGCGTGACACAGGACTGACTTCCCATAGCGGTACCGTACTTCTGTTGATGCACTTGACCACTAAATGTGAGTTGTTCAATAATCTTGTCCACAACGTTTAATATGTACATTATTCGTGTAGAAACTTTGATATTTCATATTTCCAAACTGACAAATCTTGTTGAAGAGGTCAGAATATAGTTTATGGGAATAATCAATGTCCCACAGTTAAAGCAGATATATAAGATATTGTATGATATGCAGATCGAGTGATGGACATATAAGCTACTTACCATTGGGTTGTTTATCAGGAACTTCCTCTTTTTCCCTTGTTCCCGCACCTGAAAATGTATATAACATTAAGTCAATTGAAAAACAGATTTGAATAACAACCGCAAACATAATGCCGAGCTATACGAACAAATAAACGACAAAAACACAAATACGACAAAAACACAAAAACGACAAAAACACAAACACTCCTAAATAAGTACATGTCAATCATGTCTTGACAAGGTAAAGTAAGGAAGAAAATGGCAGCGTAAGAAATACATTTGTGTGTTTATATTGATGTTTGTAATAGGCTTGGTTTGGTTTTATAGTTTTTAACGTCCTTTCAACAGTTCAGGCGATTGAAGGACGTGACTCCATATGTGTTGTGTATGCATGCATGTGGGTATGCTTGCTGGTAGCAGGGTATGTTGGTGAAATAACCTCCTTGCGATAGCGCGGATCTGATGCCGACTTTATAGTGCTACCTCACTGAAAAACTATGACGAAAGCACCCAGAACAGCATACTGTCACATGATACTGACAACGGATGAACCAGTTGTTGCTATTATCCTTAATGCTGAACGTTAACCTGGGAATAGCAAGTAACATTTTCAGGACTTTTGTATGCCCCGGCCTGGGGAAAGAACCCATTGCCTTCCTCACCTAGGTGAACGGTCAACATTAAAGCCAAAAGTGAGGAATCGCCAAGCACGGCGCTAGGAAACAAAAGGTTGTGAGACGTAGGAAGTAATACAAAGATCCCAAATATTGCAATGGACGCAGCAGATTTTTTAAAGCCGCTTTTGTGTCCCCAAGTAGTTGGCAAAATAAAAATGCCCAATTCTGCAGGAGTTACCACTTAAGTCGCCTCTTTCAAACATGCAGTGGGTAACAGCAGGTCCATTATTTTTTCTCAGTCCCTGACCTGCAGTGATTTGTGAAACGAAAATATCATTTAGGTACATTTAGTAATACAACACTAAAGAACAACGTTTTTCAAACTTTCCCTTGACTATACAAATATCGTAGATTTTTAACAATGATTAGTAATTAACTCTTTTTTAATTATTAACCTTTACTTTTATTTTTTTCTGAAGAGTTGGCAGTTTATAAGAACTTTCCAATACACTGTTGTTGAAGCTTCATTCTAGACGCTTCTAAATGATATTCAAGACATATCTATATTGATTAGATCAAAGTATACAGCGAAGATCAAGCCTGGAATTTGATTCCGATTGGAGTATGTTGATAATGATATTGCGACTAATTAAAATGCAAACATATGCCTACACTGATATCAGTGAAGTCCTGCTAGTTCCGTAATTTCAATGATTAAATTCTGACGAAACACGTGTCGTCTAACACGTACTGATCACGTTTCCATCATGACCTTGTTAACGCCAAGGTCATGGAAAGTCTCGTTGGCGTCCATTGTAAGCGTTAACAGGCTCTTTGACGAACAACAAGAATCCCTCTTAAAATAGCAGAGACATCTTTGTTGTCCCATTACAGCACACAAATTGAAGGTTTAAAAACTTCTAGCTTCGCTCCCGGCTATAAAAGTTATTTAACTACACGCGTTTGGTATGCTAAGAATCTGTTTAATGGAACCGCTACCACGTTATGGCTGTTCCATTTGATTAGTTGAACATAAAAGCCCCTCGTTTACCACTAAGACGTATTTTCAATTTATTGTAATGCACCTAAAGCCATAACGAGTTTACAAAGTTACCCCGATACTGACCTTCACTAAAGTTTATCATTATAAACAGTAACAATATCTACCGTATCCTAATATTATAGCTGAGGTTTAGTTTCCATTTTTTCTGTTGCAATATTACACAGCCGGTGACAAACGTCAGTGTCTGTATTCAGTCCCTACGAATGAAAGTAAAGTGTTTAAGGGGACAATCAACCATTGGTTAAAGATATGATATTGTAACAAGATCCAACAGTCTACACATGGTACCAAGGAACCCTCTCAGAAGTATTGTAATGTAAATAAACTGAACATCTAAACACTTTGGTTGTAAATATGGCGTTAAACAAAGCAATATCCACCACAGCAAAAGCAGATTTATGAAAAACTCGCACACAACCATACACACGCGCAACAAAAGCAAAATAAACACCAACGCAACAGGAACGACTGTTTGAGCCGTATTAATCAAGTTTGATAAGAACTATTTTAACCTTTTAGACAATGTGATAAAACACATTCTTTTACGTGACAAAGTTTACACAGTTTATCAGTCATATAGAAATAGACTGTCGATGATAAGATCGTTCCAGCTACTTCATCACCATCGGCTTTAGTAGTTTTACGACTGTTTCTATTCTTTATAGAATAAATCAGAGAACGAAAGCCATGGACCATTTGTACACGGGTGAAATCAGTAGAACAGCTTTAATTGTGTTTGTGTTATTGGCTAGGAGCAAGCCTCATATTGGCGGTAGATTTATCATCATAATAACAACGATCCTTACATCATTTCTAGTATCATCTTATTCATATAAAATGTATCTTTCTGCTACTATTCGCATTTCATATACATACATAACGTCAAGACATTTAAAGTGGGTCCATACTTTTCGAGAAAAAAACATGCAACTTTTTCTAACTAGTTTTATGTTGGCATTTTTTACATAGATTTACGGTATGGAAAGTAGGCAAAACAATCCTCGACCAACTGTTAGAGACACTTGACTTTTTATCTAGCAACTTTTTTGAACTTTTCCTTTAAAAACTTAATGAAAATATTGTATCAAAAATGTGATGTATACATCAATAATCTAAAAGAAATATTTTTTTTCAACTGAAATATTTGAACTCAATCCCTGAAATACCATGATTAACAAAATCAAATAAACTTTTATAAGATGAATATTCTTTTTGTGCATTTTCCCTTGCAATCCATTCACATCAAAATGCATTTTTTTTACGTCCAACAAATGTATTAAAATAGAAACAACTGTACTTCGAACTATTAAAGATTTTAAGAAAATTTTGAGTGTAGAAAGCCGAGTTTACATTTTTATAATCATAACCAATATGGGGTTCACTATGAAAATCTTACGATTATGCCTACTTCAAGTTAGAACTCGATCCCCACCCAAAACTTGCTTTTCATATTTGTATGGGTAAAAGGCAAAAAAATACACTCAAATCATCAAAAGTGCAGCGGTTTATTCGGATCTTTGGACCACTTCCGATCGATATTTCAAACGAAATGCTATTTCCGTACACAGTGGTAGCGCATTTCCCCTAAAGTCATGAGCATGATTTAACAGCATGTTATCTTGTTTCTTTATATCTAGTTAGATATTTAAAATACTAACAAAAAATGACAAATATCCTGAAGAACTAAGATGGTAATCACCGCAGACAATGCCATCACACTTCTTTTTGTTCTAAATGTTTGTCACCCGGTGGAACAGCATTCCAGACCAGAGAGTATTAGCACCATCCTTGAAATCCTTCAGGGACGCCCCTGTGGGGAGAGCGGGGACAGAGAGTAATAGGCTGTACTTGTAATAAGTTTTAAACTTTTTATCAAAACAGATAGTCTACCGAGAGACATGCGCACATCGGCTCGTTTATACCAGTAAGGCCATAAAATATATATGTTGACTTTTTATCGGAAGAAAAAGAAATATTTCTTTTCATTTACGCTATTGCATCTAGTCGTAGCCGTAAATCGTTATATAATGTGGAGACAATCGCGGGAAAAAACCCGGTATCACAAAATTAGGGCAGAGTATGTCGTTTTTGAAATGCAAGTTTCTGGATCTAAATTCAGTGTCAATTTGTCTCTTGGTCAAATGAGGTTGTGGGCCTAATTGTCTGTAGTACATGCTCCTGTCACTAATTTTGTTTAAAATATTTGATTATAATACACGCGATGACGATAAGCATAAGGTAAACAAGACACCAGTTACACTGTATTGTTTTATATATTCAAGCTCGTCTGCCTTATACATTATACGTTTATTTGTCCTTTTAATCACACAGAGCAGTAAACGTCAAATGTCTGGCCTGACCATCACCTGAACATACATGCTGTACACATTTTAGTTGCAGGTGTGAAATCTAGAAACTTGGGGATTGGGTTATATTTAAAAGTGTCTTAAAGGGCAAATCTGATATTCATGCTGAATCCTGAAATACATGTAAAAATAGTTGAATTTTAAAACCTTTAATTTACCAAATCCGTGATTATTTTTTTTACATCAAAAGAATATATAGAGGATATTTAATGGTGTCTTCAGTAATAACAAATATTTTTCACGAGTGTGGCTTATATTTTGATATTTAACAAAATATTAGCGACACGAGTGAAATATATTTGTTATTACTGAAGACACCATAGAATCCGATATTTCATTGGCAAAAATGTGAGAGACAACTTAAGTCTAATGGGCTTCTAAATTCAACGGACCAATCAGCGCCGAGGTCACAAAAGGTAGAGAAAATGGCAGGCTCTGTTCAGATTTCCGATCGTCAGCCTGACCAGCTTGAAAATTGGACTCGGGTGTCCGACATTATAATGTAAGGCAATGAACTATCATACAAGTAAGTTTGTTTCCAATCGTAGAAACACTGTGCCGACATTGAATAGCGGACATGGGAGTGTTTTGCGCTACCCACTAGGGATTTAGCGTGTCATCCCGTGGACAGCAGTGTTCGACCAACTGAAATTCGACCATTTTTCGATGTTTCATGAATACTACCGAAAATTATACTGCATTATATATGGCAAATCATACATCAAATTAAAGAAAAAATATTTCCTGTCGATCTAGACTGCTCCCGGCGTCATACATGTACTATGAACGATTATGACAAAATCACATATTTTCTGGAACTGTGTCATTTTTCTAGGGGGAAAGAGTTAGCTATAATAATAAATTATGCAAGTTTTAATTTAATTAAATTTATCAAATTAATGATATTCATTTTGAAAAATAATTTGATTCAGAATTGCACCGTGTCACATACATGAAGAACAATACACACAAATACTAATTACTATTGAGAGAAAAAATGAAAAACAAACTAAAAATATTGTCAATTATATAAGTAGCGAAATTTGTAACTATTAAAAGTGGTTTCTTCTAATGTTTGAGTTAAATGCGGCCATGTTTTATGGAGATAAAACAAATACGCTGCATAGACTGTTAGCAACATGCCTTTTGTCTTATCTGGAAAACAAATAGAAGAAAACGAAATGTCCCAGTCGAATCATCCTTTAACATACGAAAAAATATACACTGCTAGGAAAATGCCCTATGAAATGTTAAAAACATAGCTAAATAGGTGTTAATATATTTTAATCTTCTTAATCACTGTACCACTTAAATCTTTCAATTGAAATAAGCTTGTATTGTCAAATCAAAATATTTTTACCAAACCCTTTATCAATGATATAATATAAACCATATACATTTAACAACAATTGTGAAACCGCGAAGGGGGTTAATGTAGGAGGAAACATGAGTGCCCAGGAGAAAACCCACGTGACCGGGCAGGTAAATAATTTGACATCGGTTATATGAGAGAGTAATAAAGGACATACTTTCTTCCAATTATACAAGCGTCTGTTATCTTTTCTGAACCTGGTTATGTATATTTACGTCCTTGTCAGAATTCGTCGGCGCGTGTCTGAGCTTTATCATTTGCCTGTCTTTCAACCTCAACGGCTTCGGTATGACATGTCATTGGTCATTTATGTTATGATGACTCCAGGCATTTATTTTCAATTGCAGCATCAAACTTTATATTGTATCGCTTGGCGTTGCACTCATCTTCACTTTAACCCCACTTATTAACTATTTTTTGGACAAAACCACTGTCAACAGCGAGGACGGAATTGTTGTATTGCTTCGAATGCACCTTTCAATGTCTGGGTTACTGAAGTGTCGCCCTAGAAGTCAGGAAGCATGTACGTATGGGGTGAAGTAAATTGCTTCCGTCGTACAAAATGACCTTCTCCATTCTAAAGATTATATGGTGACACTCGGCATATTGTTAGTTCTGCCCCATTGGTATCGAGGACGCCTATCCTTAGTGGCCCCTCAAATATTACAATCTTTTAGTAAATTGCTTCCGTCGTACAAAATGACCTTCTCCATTCTAAAGATTATATGATGACACTCGGCATATTGTTAGTTCTGCCCCATTGGTATCGAGGACGCCTGTCCTTAGTGGCCCCTCAAATATTACAATCGAGGACGCCTATCCTTAGTGGCTCCTCAAATATTACAATCGAGGACGCCTATCCTTAGTGGCCCCTCAAATATTACAATCTTTTAGGAGTTCTTTCCCATTTCACTTCACTCACGATCTATTTTCGCGATTATAGGATGTCAGTTATCCAAAATAAAAATCACAAATTATATTTTTTTGTTTGAAATTATAATTATGTACATCAGTAATCATTTGAAAATAAAATCAACTATGAATAGCTTCAAAATATTGGTCATAAAATATGAGTTAGAAAAATATAATATATTGTTATATTTCGTACCTAGTACAATATGTATTAATCTACTTAATACAAAAGCGTGTTTCCATCCCGTGCTTTTTTAAAGTTTCCCATCTCCCCTTACATTTGCTAGTTTAAAAGCAATAATTCATTTATAATCAAACCATATCAGTCATATAAGAATTATTCTTTCTTTGAACAACTTTTAAGTATAACAGCATTTTACCGCGTCGACCTTACTTAAAATCAGCAGGAACCCATATTTGATTGAATTCAGTAAAGAAAATACTACCAATTGTCGTTTTTGATTGAATTCAGTAAAGAAAATATTACCAATTGTCGTTTTCAAAGGCTGCAATTCGTGTTCCTGTTTCTCTATATGAATTTCGTATTTACCATTGAAGAACGGTTGAGTCATCAGCATCATTCATCTTATCATCAACGACAGAGGACAAACATCCTATCACATGTACAAGTGTCCTACTATATTCATATTCCTAATTCACACCTTGAAATTAAAAGTCGACATGTATTGATAAAGTTAATATAGAGACCAGGCCGGTTTAGTTTACAACGAGCCCCCCTCCCCCTTTCAGTTCACCAATTGAGTGGAGCCTATAGCCGGCGGACACAGCAGTGGTTATTCAGGTTTTGTTCCTTAAGACTCGCGCCCTTTATACGCTTGTTTATGGGTAATGCACTACAAAATTGTAAATGACTTTGTGGAAGATGCGTGGCTTCATAGCTCAAACCAATTTCTATTTCATCAGTGAGGGTAGTTTAAATTACAGTTGTGTTAATCCCGCCGATTGACAGGATTTTCCTCTTCCATTGAACTGACCCCGTGCAGACAGGCGGCAATATGTGAATGGACAAGACCTCAGCGATTCCTCATTTGTGACACCATTTACAGTTCACATAGAGATCTACTAAGATAATTTATCTTTATTGATACCGGAAATTGTGGACAAATCCCTCGCGTTATTCATGATACGAAGGAAAATGAATGTTAAACGCACACTAATTGGTAATGTCTAAAATGAGAAAAAAATCAAACCTACATGTACCAGCAAAACACGTAGAAATATGTGTAGGTTTCGGTAACACAAACTACTGGGTGACTTAACAAGGATAAATGAAATCGTGAAAAAATTCACGTGATCAAACGTGTAAAAAAATAAAACTTTCACTATTGATGCATTATAATTTTTACTTCTGAATCTACAGATAGATTTAATTATCACGAAAATATAGACTTTTTGCAACATTTCTGTCATATAAGTATGAATGTCTGGTACTTCTAAAAAGGCACGAGCTGATCAAATTACACAACATAATGTACATGGTCTCCAATATGATTACAATATACCCCACACATTCCTTATGAACCTTAGCACTGCCTAATATCAACGATGTATTAAGTATACTACACTTATTTCCTGATGAACCTAAAACATTATAGGCAGTTCATTGATAAAGACAATATAGTAAGCAAGGGTAAACAATAAAAGACACTATTCAAGCAACAGGCTTGGCCATAAGTATCTTTAGACTACAGGTGGAAAAAAACCCAAAAAAACTACGCAATTATAAATGAATTTATATATAAATAGTTAACTTGGCTAGATGTGTTCTATTTATACTTTGTGAAAGAAATACTCGCATAAAGTGGTCAGCCCTTTTTGTAACACATGTAATCATCAGCGAAAAAAAAACTGCTTTGCGGAATGAGGCTGTCAATTAAATACATTTCATTTCGTTCTATTTCTCGAACAGCTTAAAAACTGAGTTGTCAAGATTCTGATAGATTGCGACGTCAGAATCACGTTGTTTGGTCCGCTTCAGGCAAGGTGTCTTGAACAGTTAAACTTACCTATCGAAATCAAGTATCGGGCAAAATTCAAGATAATGTTTCGTAGTGTTTTCCTTCGGAAGACCAAAGAGTGGAATTCATTGCAGTCGGATGTCACGTTGTGCAAAATCTAAGTCCATGTTATGACAAGGAAGAAACTGGAGGAACGCGAATGATTTCCTGTGCAGTTTATTCAAGGACACTTTCAGCGTTCGCAGCAACTATTGACCCCCGTTGATTAGCCAACAGATATTTGAGGTTTGATTTTGACTCTCCATATGTGACCATTACCGAAAGTGAACATAGTATGAAACGCCTCCTGGACTACATTTTATTTTCTAACTTAGACGATGGACAAAACGATAGATATTTTGAATTTGATTATCTTTCAGAGTGGGTCAAATTTATGAGGTTCATCATTCAAAACGTAATAAGCTGATTGGAATATAAAAGAAAAAGAAAAACACAAGACTGTGTTTCTTACTATTGTTAACGATTTGCATGGTGTTTATGCAGTAGTTGAGTCTGCAGTTATATCATCTACAAGGTGAATTAATGTCAGCAAACACTATTTAATTGTGTGCCCTCAAAAAAGCGAGGCTTGCGTTATATCAATAGAAACCTAACCATCACAATTTCTATTTTTTATATAGAAATACTAGCTAATTATATCTCTACTTCAATCCTTCCGTTTACGAATTAATTATAAGGATACAAACCTGCCTCGTTTGTATTGGATTATAAATCTCTGTAAACTCCCTTTCATTTCTTATTGCCTTGATGCATACTATATTTATCTTTTAATATTATAACCCATACATTTCACGTAATAACGTTCTTCTGCCATTAACCTTATCTACATGTACTTAAAATATAACCGTCCTTTGTGTCACTAACCTAAGGTAGCAATGCCATAACTTTCTTTTGCAAGTAGCTCTCGGTGTATGTGGTTGATCTACAACTATCGCCTGCTACATTGTATGACCATAACCTAGTATACTTGTATACTCAAACTATAACTGACCTCTGTCGGTAACCTTAATTGTATAACTGTATAACTACAACTGTCTCTTATCGTTAGGCTTACTTAAAAAATAAGTATTAACGTCATCTGTCTGTCATCAATTTACCTAGTAAAACTGTAGCCGTTTTCTGTCTTAATTCTGACATAGGTAACTATATTTGTCCTTTGTCGTTGACCTTAGAGGGTTTTGTTAATTCAACTATGCCAATCTAATGTCACCAGTCCCGATTGATATTATCCCTATCAACTGCTTTAACCAATATTTAGTTAAATAATGAGCATGTTATGATATTTGCCTTTCCTGGTTTAACTACGTTTTTTTTGGTTATAGGTCCAAGCTACGTACGAAGACAATTACATTATATTGTACCACGCACTGCTATCATTATTATTTAATAAAATAGTCATATTCAAAGACCACAAATGAACGTCAAATTATTATATGTTATATGGCTATATGAACGTATCCTTTAGTTATTAAATAGTAAATAGCGACGTTACCTTAGTCTGTTATAAGGTTTAAAGACTGATGTCTTCAAAAAATAGTTCACTTGGTTTATAACATGTCAATCTCTTTGCGACCCAACTGATTTTTACACTATGACATATTATCATATATATTACTAGGTCATACAGTATTAAACTTTTGCTAGCTGTGGAGAGGCATTCTTTATATTTTAGTTTTAGATTTATGATAACGACATTACAACATAAGTATAAAATATCACAGTCAGTTATGCATGTAACACAGACTAAAAGATACTCATATGTAAAACAAAAGGAATTAGTGATAGCAAATATTCTTTAACGGTACTTTGAACTCGGCGAGAGAGGAACGAAACATATCACAGTCTATTGCAAAATCAAGATAGTTAAAATTACATTGGATCCTGTTTAAAATAGTATGCTTTCTAACGTTTATTCTACTTCTCTGGCAGTGTAGCTGGTTGAAACGAGTTGATGGAAGATTACGACCAGGGACTAAGAAAACAAATTGCTTGACTAAATATGGACAATTAAAAGCACTATTAACACATTTGTAAAGAAACACACAGTCTAAAAATGCCCGCCTATGTTCGAGGCTATAGGAAGATTAAAATGCCTACAAGTGTCAGCGTAAGACATGGAATTGTAGTCAACGCGTACCTCAAAACATTTAAATTTGGCTTCACCTAGTTTACTTCCAACGTTAATCCTCCATTAAATAAGACATGGTTTTTTTCTGATCCTTGCTTATCCTTGGGAAACTAAACACTTCTTTCTTTAGTTTTGTTATTTCCAGATAAAATGTAGGTTAAGTATGGATATTCATCGCCGTGTTAAAGGTAAACACAAAACACCAAAGGACGAAACTGAAACTCAAAATCGAAAGGAAAAGTAAGGAAACATTGGGGACAGCAGTTCAAATGTAGGGACCGATACGAAAACTATGTTCTTCGAAAGGGTAAACGTCTGCTGCACCACAGGTATCCCCGTGATGATGTAATATCTCAAAGTCCTTCTGTATTGCTCTAGTGGTTTCATGTATAAGGGTATTTGCACCATGTGACTGTGGATGGTATACATCATTCCATCCATCATTATCCCTCCTCCCTAACCCTCTCAATTTATTGAAAACAGCTAAAGTTTGATTGAGGTAAGCCTGACGGCGAGAAGACAATTGTTGTTCAACCAAAAAAGGCTTATTTTAAAAGTTAGATATTTAAGGCTTAAGACAGGGGTTAACATTTGAGAAGACAGGGTTAATGGACAATGTGATTTATAGTTTAAGAAAAAGATACCGTCAAAGGACATTAACCGTTTAAATAAGTTAGATTAATGACAGCGCCAAACTAATAACATGCATGGAAACATTCGCTTTTATATCAATGAGGAGTGCTTTGTTTCATCTGTCAAACGTTGACACAACTACGAAGAGAGGGGAAAGAGGGAGAAGGAAATAGAGGAATTGATGGACAAAAAAGGAGAAAATGAAAGACGGGCAAATTAACAGAGGAACGGACAGGGTGAGGAAAGGAGCTTTCTTTTCAACCTTAGCTCGGCAAACGAAAGCTTTCTTCTGATATTAGCCTAAAATATATACAAGAGCTATAACGATATTCTTATGTCTATCTTATTTGCTTGAATTATAGCTGTCCTCTGCCTAACACCAGCAATACCTAGTCAAACTAAAGCTATCGTAGTTTGCCCGCTGGCTAACACCACCATTATAGCTATCGTGGGCTGAAGGTATTTTGCATGTGTTAGAGATGACGCAAAAGGGGGAGGTACCATCTCGTTAATACCAAGGACAAGTAGAAACATTCAGGTAGGAAACATCAAGTAAAGATACATTAACTAACCTCGAGATTACATGAATTGCCATAAAACCAAATGTTAAATCAGGTATTTGGAATGTGCTAGCTTCCTGCATTACCAGAGTTAGATGTAGGTGTGTTGTCGATTGGTGCACATTGCATGTCGTAAAGCACAGCGCGTAGGAGTCCTTATCTATCCTACCAACTCCCTCTAAAAGGCTCCAGTGGTTACAGGCATGTGGGCACTGACCGTGTAACCGTGGATGATATTGCCATCTATGTATCTGTCGATTGGTCGGTCTGTCCGTCTGTCTTATTATCTGTTTGTCATACTTATCCGGTCATCTGTCTGTCCCTCCGTCCGTCCATCCATTCTTTTTTCAATCACTTAATCAACATTGTCAAAGTATTAAACGGATGTAACAAAGACAAACGTCATTAATGGTGGAGCGGGTGTTACATGTACCATGGAAGGGATGGGTTATACTTTACAGTACATGTTTAACACATTTTTTTAATCTAGCATAAGGTACAAAAGTTAATAGAAATACGTCATAGATATTAGCAATGTTGTTAAACAAAATAATTGACCCCATGTTCCAAACCAAAGCAATCGCTAACGTGGCTATTCTCGAAGTGATGTTAGGTTCTGCTCATTATCTTTGGAAGAGAGCCACAAAGACAGTTAGCCACTTAAGTTGTATAACTTTAATCACCATGCGCAAAGGGTACTACAAACAATATTTTGTTGAAATATGTCCAGTAGTTCAGTGGATATGTCGCTTATAGCAAATTAGCCGGTTAGACACTTTGGACCTATCTCCTCAGTCCCCAGGGGGTCAGCCCCTTCATTTATATAACTGTCTGTCCCCATAGGCTAGAGATGCTACACATTGTTGAAAAAAGCCAACAGTTTGATAGAGCTGTGCTTGAAACGAATCGGTGTTCCTTACACAAAATAAAGGTTGGTCCTTTTATTTATAAAAGTCTATCCTCGTGGGCTAATGATACTACAAACATGATTTGGTTTCACAACCTGCAAAATAATTTGTAAATAGAGGCCGTTTAAAGGTAATCAGACTATATAACGCCTTTCGATCCCATCCTCGGCCCTCAGGATTGTCCAGCCTTCAGACTTGTATAGCTTTGAATCTACGATTTGGTTCAGAATTTGACTAAATTTGGTTGAAAACTTATCAATTGTTTGAGAGGAGATGTCGTTTAATATAACAGTTGACCGAAGAGAGCCGGCGGACGGACGCTGGAGAACAGCTAATAATTCGTACTACATGAGTTACAAATTCTCCATTCCACCTGTCGATGCTAATGAGACAGTTAAGTGGGGTCAGTTCAATCAGTTCAACCATCATTACCATTATCGTCTGCATATACATTGTGAATGTGTGTATATCTATAAATCATGTCAATTATCGTTATACAATGTACCAGCGTCTCGCCTCTTACGAATTTTGTTCTGCAAAATTGTGCACAAGCAATCAATACATCACAACATGTTTAAGAATTCAGAAACAGTACCCCACTTAATTGTGTACGAATTGTTCTTCGTCAATTACTTGTTTATTCAGGAACAATCAGACGAACGAAGATTGTCATTTCGATACCACTCAATATTTCCATCAAAACCGCATCGCGTATGCAGAGCTGAAGCCTAATTATACAAACTGAATGCAATCAATACACGTCAGCTGCTTTCTCTCCCACGAGCCTGAGCAAGGCAACGTCGATTCAGGTATGATTCTAAGATAGACAAGGTAGTTGCATGTCAGAAAAAAAAATAGTTACATACTTTCAATGTATCTTGCGGGTTTATAGGCAAAATAAACGTACTTACGTACTATTAAAATAAAACTTCACAGAAATGAAAACGAATCAACAGCAACGAAAAGGGCATTAAAATCAGCATTTACCATGAGCAAATATATGAGAGAGAAAAAATGATATCAACATGGTGTTTGAGGAACTAATACAAGCTTTGTTTTTATGTTTATAGAGGTTGTACTGGAAATCCCATTTATGCTTCGTTTATATTTGCGTTATGTGATTTAAATATTTTTTTTGCATTTGTCATAAAAATCATTATCAAAGTAACAGCACAAAAATGATCATCAAGAACGAAATGAAAATAGTGGTTATGCCTACGACACGAGAAAAAAAGCATCCTGGCCCATTAATTTCATAGCTTACTAAGAAATACCCACCCCATAACTTACCATAGAGGAGTCAAGGAGTTTACCTTTTGCTATAACATAACAGAAGGAAAATCTGTGTTCGACCTAAAATGCAGACGGATATATCCATAAACACAATAATATTTGTGAATACTATAATATACTACTGGTTGTCTGATCTACGCCAAACGTCTAAGGACCGGAACTAATTGTAATTGTAACAAAAACACGAAACGAGAAGACACCAAAACAACAGGCAAGACATCATGAACCCATGAAAAGTTCTAGAGGCACAACCAGACAATGCAAAAGTTTTTGTTTCTTCACCACATGTGGTGGCAACGTCTCCCGTCTTATCTTCACCACATGTGGTGGCAACGTCTCCCGTCTTATCTTCACCACATGTGGTGGCAACGTCTCCCGTCTTATCTTCACCACATGTGGTGGCAACGTCTCCCGTCTTATCTTCACCACATGTGGTGGCAACGTCTCCCGTCTTATCTTCACCACATGTGGTGGCAACGTCTCCCGTCTTATCTTCACCACATGTGGTGGCAACGTCTCCCGTCTTATCTTCACCACATGTGGTGGCAACGTCTCCCGTCTTATCTTCACCACATGTGGTGGCAACGTCTCCCGTCTTATCTTCACCACATGTGGTGGCAACGTCTCCCGTCTTATCTTCACCACATGTGGTGGCAACGTCTCCCGTCTTATCTTCACCACATGTGGTGGCAACGTCTCCCGTCTTATCTTCACCACATGTGGTGGCAACGTCTCCCGTCTTATCTTCACCACATGTGGTGGCAACGTCTCCCGTCGAATCCAGAAGAGAAATCAGCAACCAACAATTAAAAACATTGTGGCCATTAAAACCCATTAGAGGCGTGTAAATATACCGATCACTACGGCCGTAACATGTCGTCAGAGAGGTACTTACAGTATTAAAGACTCTAGAGTAGTCAACCAGCATGTAATCTAAATACGCACGGGCTTTGTTCTATTGCTTCATGTGCATGTTCTAACGAAAAGAAAAGAAACGGTTGAAAAACCGAAAACCTCACGTTTGTCACACTTGTTTGTGTCGGGGTTACTATAATTGATGAGCTAAAACATTGGCCACGTTATTTTGTAGTGAGGTTTCCATTATTGATGATCTGCACGTATATGTCATGATATGAAGATAAAGAAAAAGTCTCTTTCGTGTTTTTTGTAAATTCAAGGTCTGGAGAACGAATAGGTTGCATGTAGTCCTCTTGAAGATTTTGCAGTTCAAGCGCATACATCACGATATCAGAAAACGGACAAGTGATTTCTCTTGAGTAAACGATTGTTATTGGCGTACATCCCTATCTGAATACTGATATTTTTCTTAAAAATATAATTTGAAAAAAATTATGTTGACCAAATATCATTCTCAAGAAACTAATGAGATGAATCACAAAGTAAAGATGGCCTGTCTATTGGCAAACCGATATTGTAAGTCTGTGTCTGTAACTGTAACTACACAAATAAGGATATACTAATACTCATTATTTAAGTATGAAGAATGGTGTTATGATTTTTATGAAGTGTTAACGGTTGCTATTTTACATCAAGAATGAGGATAAAGATTTGTCAGAATTTCTTCAGACATTCTGTCGAATCGACATTAAGTTAATGCTGCTTAAAACAGTTAGAATCATAATGGAATTGGGTTGACAACATATAGGAAGACATATCTACATGACCATAAAATGGGAGAGAAAATATCTACTTGGTTCTGGCTGCAGTTTTGGAGTTTACAATGTCTCCTAAGTATGTTTTATCTTTATGCATTGTCTTAGAATTGTGTATTGGTGATACAATATTTACTGCCGATGTAGGGAAATAAATGGAATAAAACAGAATAGTGGATCAGGTAACATTATGAAGAACTGCAGAATAATTGTCTTTCACCATCATTTAAAATGAAAACTTCTGACAAAACGTTGGCTGTTTCATGGTATATACATACCACCATTCGTCATGCTAAAATTTTTAAGGTATATCTTGATTGAAACTCTCCGCATGATTATTTTGTTATAGTCGACAACAGTTTTGTTGAACTTGGTCAAAACATATTTATCTGACTTAAGCTATATTACAAAGGGTCTTATCTGTGTAACACATCTAAATGATATATTTTTGTATTTGGGTTATGTATTTTGATATTGTGATGTTGTGTTCTATTGATACATACAGCTTTGGTATTCTGTTTCTCATTAGGTTAATTGTTAATTGTTTATATTTTGGTATACAAATTTATTTATTGTGCTTTTGTATTCTGTTATTGATTAATTATATTTTAATATTCTGTTTTATATTCTGTATTGTTTTTTTGGTATTCTGTTTTTGTATTTTGTTATTTTTTATTACTTGTTGGTATTATGTTTTTTATGTTTTGCTATTATTTGTTCCCCTTTATTTCATTCTTGTTAGACTTGATTTGTGCATTTATTATGTAACAGAAAGAGATTTAGGTAAATATTGGATTTCCCATTCAGATGTAGTGATACATTCATTTATGCTCAAATAAAACACATTTCAAACTCTACTTCCAATTTTATTTACATTTACCCACTGTACGACAATAATGTTCTTCTCTTTACATATGACAAACCTGGCGAATTAAAACGATTACATGTTAACTTTCATTTCTCTGTAGTAACATTCTAGTCTCCCTTAACTTATGCTTATAGGGCCCTCCCGGAATATATGGCAAATTGATTCGCCTCTGGTGTTAAGTTGGGAAGGGGCATGGCGTCTTTTACTTTTGTTTGCTTATTGACGATGTGGTGCATTTCATTTAAATTTTGCTTTACACCAGGTTCAATTAAGATATATTATAAGGTTGTTAATATACATGAAATATTCTACTGTAGCTTTGAAGGTTGTTTGAATTGTATAGTTAAACTGTTACTACTACAGTTTATTTTAAAAGCTGTTTCCATAACAGTGAGTTATGTTCACGATTCAATACCTTTGGATGTTGTTTTGCTATATTGTATAATCATTCACGTGATAGTTCCCTAAAAGACTGTTGAGTAGCAGTATGTAATGCTGTCTATACAAGAGCTTTGAAGGTTGTTTTTGTTACACTCTTTAATTAATGACATAGTATTACCTAAGACGGATGTGTGTTATGCTGAATATATCTTACTTGTGTAGGTTGAATTAGGAAGTGCACTTAGTTCGCTATAACTTATATTTAATAGGTGTTAGCCATATCCATCCTGGTACTACAAGTGTATATAAATAATTTTATGTACAAAAGACAAAAATCCTCATTATCGACTTTGTAATTTCCATTAAGTGTGTTCTTACGGAGCAGAAATGCTTTCAATTGTACATTAATAAGATGCTCGGTGTTTGTAAGTGATGTTGATTTTATTATATAATGCGAGTCTTGTAAACAATATACTCCAATGAGAAGCATTATGAAATATTTTGATTTACCACTTATTACAAAAAAGGAGGTTGTTCACTGCTGGGTAGACTGGAACAAGCGGAGTAAAGTACATGTATCTTGCTCAAAGATACAACACAGTGCCGTGCTGTGACTCCAACCCGCACCCCTTCGGTCACGAGCCCCGCGTCCTACCACTAGACACCGTGTCTCACAACCCTTTGGTCACGAGCCCGGCGTCCTTCCCCTAGACTACCGTGTCTCACACCCCTTCGGTCACGAGCCCGGCGTCTTACCACTAGACTACTGTGTCTCTTTTATGAATAGACATTGAAGTATGACAATCCCGTGTGGAAAAGATTCCTACATATCATTTTGACACTTTTATGTTTGACTCTGATAATAACATTTGCATGTTCATTTTTTTAGATGAAGTAAGACAGAAAAGGACTGCCATCCCAAACATGCTGTTGGCTAAATGGCAATTCCTTTAAGGTTTTTTTTATTTTCCTAATTGGTGACATACATTCATTTATCTATAGTTGGCACTTGCCTTTTTATTAGTAGTATTTTACAATGCTATTCAAGTTGTTAATACATAATATACAAGTTGACTTCACCTACTCCGAACATAGATAAACTTTAAAGACACTTCACTGAAACTCCAAAGAAAACTCCAAATAGGATGACACCGACTACATAGAAGTTCACCCTATAATGACCCACCACTCTTTGACGCCATTAATGCAGTATCTCTCTATACAAGAATCTCTAATGCTGACTGGTAACAATGGGCAGTGACATGACTACATCCATCGTCAGACAGTCTTGTAGAAGTACTAGAAGTAATTCCTACTCTAAAAAACTTAAACATCAACGAAAACCCCTCGTACGTCAACATATCCCTCGGTCTTCTGATGTAACGACTCCTTCCATCAGCCCCTTTCAAGCCATGGCTCAGCTTCATATTTCCGGCACAGAAACCACATGGACATTAGGTCGGGTTTATTTGGATACGTTGATCGAGTAGGCAAATAAATGTCCCCAACTATCGAATTCCAGAATGAGGTGATGCGACTCCGACATCAGTTTGTACATTACCACCAACCTTCACCGCAAACGACGGACACACCATTGTTACGTCCTTCCAGGTTGTGACCCTGGGTCTCATCATCATTACATTTGTATCATCATCATCAGCCGTCCCTATAAACTAGTTTTATTGATGCGAGATATCTGGAATCAATGGGTTATGGGTTAAGGGTTACGGTTTACAAAAAGGAAAGGAACACACAAAACGTAACGATTAAAAGTACCACCAAAAAAAGGCTACAACTAGTGAGTATTATCAAGAACTATTGGAGCATCATTCAATCACCCAACAAACTAAAACCAATTGAGTACTACATATGATCGCTTACCTCCAATTTCTGATTAAACCAATAATACAGCGTTCGTTTAAACACTCCACCAATGTCCAACGTCGGCAGGTGGCTATTCTACAATTCGTATTACAGGAGATGCGAACTGCTTCCATGTGTGAACTTACGAAACTAGACGTATCAAATCTTGACTTCTCTGATTGTGATTGGCGAAAAACATAATAGAGAGGTATGTGGATTAAGACCTAAACTCCTCTCAGCAGTAGAACCGACCACCACCGATGCTTTAAACCTTTCGATGGTAAAGTTCTCCCATATACCATACCTCTTCTACTAGACAAAGGGTAATAATGTATTAAATGACTGCAAACCAGTTATTCGTTTGGTGTCAGTGAACGCTGAATACTTTTTATGACCACCAGCTATTAGATTGCTCGGTTTTAGAGACATTTCTATCATAGTTCATCGCCTCTATGTAGGTGCGGCACCCTACCTGCTATCCATGCAGGTTTAGCGGTAATACCTGTCTGCTGTCCATGCAGGTTTAGCGGGAATACCTGTATGCTGTCCATGCAGGTTTAGCGGTAATATCTGTCTGCTGTCCATGCAGGTTTAGCGGTAATACCTGTCTGCTGTCCTTGTAGGTTTAGCGGTAATACCTGTCTGCTGTCCATGCAGGTTTAGCGGTTATACCTGTCTGCTGTCCATGCAGGTTTAGCGGTAATACCTGTCTGCTGTCCATGCATGTTTAGTGGGAATACCTGTCCGCTGTCCATGCAGGTTTAGTGGTGATACCTGTCTGCTGTCTATGCAGGTTTAGCGGTAATACCTGTCTGCTGTCCATGCACGAGCTAGAGAGTCTTATGAAATGACTAATATTGATTGTCTCGGTAGGCATGTAATTTTTCATCATTCTCATAAAGCTGAAGGTCTTAATCAAACTAATATTTCTCTATTTCTTTTCGACACTGTGGATGCTGATTTGTCATAAAACTAATTGTTTGGTTGCTCTTTGCTCTCACTCCTATAGGGGCCTTTGATTTGAGTTTACATAATTAAATGAAATAAGCCTGTAATCTTACTCTCAACGATGAACTTGTGAAAACATGTCACTTACTACTCTAGTGAATGCTGAAATTAACTTCAATGTTATGTGGAAATCACCACCTAGAACAATGGGCAGCATTGAAGCAACAAACCTTAGGAAACATTGTTTTATATTAAAATATTACTGAAATACATTATTAAGTGTATGATTGTAAATGTGTGTGTATACATGTCAGTGGCATCCGGAATGTTAAGTTTAGAAATGTTAGATTTTTTAATAATGATTTGAGAGAAACGAAATAGCGAGCACGTGCCCCTTGTGGAACACTCGTGTGGGATATGGAGACACTAAGCAACCTGTACTATTACGAAGTCACAATCAGATAACGGCGTTGAATTATAACGTCATAAGCGAAAATTTTGTTTCGTAACCTCGCAAAGTAGGTTCTGACCAAAATAATACACCCATGGGTAGACTATCACTATCCTACATTTGATCAACTTTTCTCATTACATGTAGGAAACATAACACTATGATGGGTAAGAACATCGTTAAAATATTACTTCCGTTTAGCTAATTTCCTTGACAACATGCATTATCACCGGCACCTGCCAAGTTGTCTTTATGATATTGAAACAGCTACACGTGTAGCATGCTGGTAGAACGTTCAAAGCAAACTGTTTGCCACTCTTACAGTTTTGTAGAACAGGGATCATGTAATGAAATGCTGGCATAGGAATAGACTACAGACATACTAGTACAGAAAGGAATAGCCTACAGAAATATTAGTACAAAAAGGAATAGTCTACAGACATACTAGTACAGAAAGGAATAGTCTACAGAAATACTAGTAGAAAAAAGAATAGTCTACAGAAATACTAGTACAGAAAGAAATAGTCTACAGAAATACTAGTACAGTAAGTAAGACTCTACAGACACATTAGTACAAACAGGAATCGCCTACAGAAATATTAGTACAAAAAGGAATAGCCTACAGAAATACTAGTAAAGAAAGGAATAGTCTACAGAAATACTAGTAGAAAAAAGAATAGTCTACAGAAATACTAGTACAGAAAGGAATAGTCTACAGAAATACTAGTACAAAAAGGAATAGTTTAAACAAATTCTAGTACAGAAAGGAATAGTCTACAGAAATACTAGTAGAAAAAAGAATAGTCTACAGAAATACTAGTACAAAAAGGAATAGTCTACAGACATACTAGAACCAAAAAGGAATAGTTTACACGAATACTAGTATAGAATGGAATAGTCTACAGAAATAACAGTACAGTAAGTAATAGTCTACAGACATACTAGTACAGAAAGGAATAGTCTACAGAAATACAAGTACAGAAAAGAATAGTCTACAGAAATACTAGTACAGAAAGGAAGTATCTACAGACATACTAGTACAGAAAGGAATAGTCTACAGAAATACTAGTACAAAAAGGAATAGTCTACAGACATACTAGTACAGACAGGAATAGTTTACAGCAATTCTAGTACAGATAGGAATAGTGTACAGACATACTAGGACAGAAAGAAATAGTATACAGAAATACTAGTACAGACAGGAATAGTCTACAGAAATAACAGTACAGTAAGGAATAGTCTACAGAAATAACAGTACAGTAAGGAATAGTATACATACATACTATTACCAAAAGGAATAGTCTACAAAAATACTAATACAGAAAGGAAAAGTCTACAGAAATACTAGTACAGAAAGGAATAATCTACAGAAATACTAGTACAGAAAGGAATAGTCTACAGAAATACTAGTACAGTAAGTAACACTCTACAGAAATACTAGTACAGATAGTAATAGTCTACAGACATACTAGTACAAAAAGCAATAGTCTACAGAAATACTAGTACAGTAAGTAAGACTCTACAGACATATTAGTACAAACAGGAATAGTCTACAGAAACACTAGTACAAAAAAGAATAGTCTACAGAAATACTAGTACAGAAAGGAATAGTCTACAGAAATACTAGTACAGTAAGTAAGACTCTACAGACATATTAGTACAAACAGGAATAGTCTACAGAAACACTAGTACAAAAAAGAATAGTCGACAGAAATACTAGTACAGAAAGGAATAGTCTACCGTCATACTAGTACAGAAAGGAATAGTCTACAGAAATACTTGTACAGAATGGAATAGTCTACAGAAACACTAGTACAGAACGAAATAGTCTTCAAACATACTAGGACAGAAAGAAATAGTCTACTGAAATAATAGTACAGACAGGTATAGTCTACAGAAATAACAGTACAGTAAGTAATAGTATATATACATACTATTACCAAAAGGAATAGTCTACAAAAATACTAGTAAAGAAAGGAACAGCCTACAGAAATACTTGTACAGAAAGGAATAGTCTACAGAAATACTAGTAGAATAAGGAATAGTCTACAGAAATACTAGTCAGTAAGGAAGTATCTACAGACATACTAGTACAAAAAGGAATAGTCTACAGAAATACTAGCACAAAAAGGAATAGTCTACAGAAATACTAGTACAAAAAGGAATAGTGTACAGACATACTAGTACAGAAAGGAATAGTCTACACAAATACTTGTACAGAATGGAATAGTCTACAGAAACACTAGTACAGAACGAAATAGTCTTCAAACATACTAGGACAGAAAGAAATAGTCTACTGAAATAATAGTACAGACAGGAATAGTCTACAGAAATAACAGTACAGTAAGGAATAGTATACATACATACTATTACCAAAAGGAATAGTCTACAAAAATACTAATACAGAAAGGAAAAGTCTACAGAAATACTAGTACAGAAAGGAATAATCTACAGAAATACTAGTAGAGTAAGGAATAATCTACAAACATACTAGTACAAAAAGGAATAGTCCTCAGAAATCCTAGTACAAAATGGAATAGTTTACAGAAATATTAGTACAAAAAGGAATAGCCTACAGAAATACTAGTAAAGAAAGGAATAGTCTACAGAAATACTAGTACAGAAAGGAACAGCCTACAGAAATACTTTTACAGAAAGGAATAGTCTACAGAAATACGAGTACAGAAAGGAACAGCCTACAGAAATACTTGTACAGAAAAGAATAGTCTACAGAAATACTAGTAGAGTAAGGAATAGTCTACAAACATACTAGTACAAAAAGGAAAAGTCCTCAGAAATCCTAGTACAAAAAGGAATAGTTTACAGAAATATTAGTACAAAAAGGAATAGCCTACAGAAATACTAGTACAGAAAGGAATAGTCTACAGAAATTCTAGTACAGAAAGGAATAGTCTACAGAAATTCTAGTACAGAAAGGAATAGTCTACAGAAATTCTAGTACAGAAAGGAATAGTCTACAGAAATACTAGTACAGAAAGGAATAGGCTACAGAAATACTAGTCAGTAAGGAAGTATCTACAGACATACTAGTACAAAAAGGAATAGTCTACAGAAATACTAGTACAAAAAGAAATAGGTTACAGAAATACTAGTACAGAAAGGAATAGTCTACAGAAATTCTAGTACAGAAAGGAATAGTCTACAGAAATACTAGTACAGAAAGAAATAGTCTACAGAAATACTAGAACAAAAAGGAATAGTGTACAGACATACTAGTACAGAAAGGAATAGTCTACACAAATACTAGGACAGAAAGGAATAGTCTACAGAAATACTAGTACAGTAAGTAAGACTCTACAGACACATTAGTACAAACAGGAATAGTCTACAGAAACACTAGTACAAAAAGAATAGTCTACAGACATACTAGTACAGAAAGGAATAGTCTACAGAAATACTAGTACAGAAAGAAATAGTCTACAGAAATACTAGTACAAAAAGGAATAGTGTACAGACATACTAGTACAGAAAGGAATAGTCTACACAAATACTAGTACAGAAAGAAATAGTCTACATAAATACTAGGACAAAAAGGAATAGTCTATACAAATACTAGGACAGAAAGAAATAGTCTACAGAAATACTAGGACAGAAAATCGTGCTCATTGAAAACCGACCCAAGAATATCGTACATACGAATATGAATATTGTTTATACGATACAGGTACATAAATAAACTTCATGAAATACAATATTGGTATAGGACTGTTTATGAAGTACGAGTACTTGTATTGGAATTTTCTATAAGAACTGTTTTTATTCTGTTTCTTTAAATACGTTGACGTTTAGAATAATATACATGACATTTGTCCTTGTAATACTACAAAAAGAATGGACGTATTCCTTTCCTTCAGTTCTTTTGCCATATTATATAGCAGTCTTCATATAGATGATGGCGACTTGGATTGAACAACACATCTTGAATGGCATGCATTATCACCAACTGAATCGCTATCAACATACATCTTAGAATCCATATTTTTAATGCATTTTACTCATGCAGTATTGATTTAATTATGCTATTGCAGTCAGTAGCGGAGGTTTTATGATGAGCATATCGCCTTTAGATAAAGGAGTTAATACAAATGTACATATATAGGGATACAGGTTCCCAAACGAGTGATGATTGATTTTCAGTTTTATCTAACTAGAGTAAGCTAATTTTCAAATGTTTAAGACACTAGGTTTTTCGAGTTTCTTTTCCAATTTTAAAACATACTAACGAGAGTTAGATAACATAAAACTCACCCATCACAAGTTTGGGTCCCTTTTTCTCTCGCAACGTTTTATTTCTCTAGGGAATACATTGTTGTCATGAACTATGACGTCACAATGGAAATTGATGTCTCAAAGCATTGTTTCTTGACGACAGAGTTAGTTAGTTGACTGATAAAATAACGTACAGGGTGTAACCCACTAGTGGGTAACCAAACTGTTTACCATCTCCTAGCAGGTTTATCCAATGTGGTGGGAGTGAGGAAACCTGTTGTGGTTGCGAATGATTTCTAGAGGTTAACAGTAACTATGGTATACATAAAAGCGTATTCGTAAACATGAATGCATTTCAACGTAATGAAAAGTTACACTTTAAGAGTTACCTGTTAGTATTGAGAAGTGCATTGTAAGTTGTGGTAAGGTTTTTCATAGGTCCGCAATTTCTTATATTGCAACCTGGCAAGATGACGTACGTATAGAAAAATAAGACATTGTGAGAAAGTACAATCGTATTTAGAAATGCAAAGTAAGAAACGCATATTTGGAGGTGCATTTGCATTGGAAAGCACACACTGTGTTACAAGTACATGTAGTAGGTACAGACGGAAGTACATAGTATTTGGAAGTACAGAGGCTTCGGAAGTACATAAAAATCGGAAAATACATGAAGCATTGGGAAGTATATACATTAACAAATTAGATGAATATGAGTGGTTATATGCGCATATACGTAGAGTGAGCGTGTAGGTACATTGCTTTTATAATGTGATAGGGGGGAAAGACTTTTGAACTATCAAACAATGTAAATTACGTAAGAAGTAATAAAAAGTATGACTCACCGAGGAAGTGCACCAGTAGTCCTATTAAGAGTGCCACCAATACCACTATGACAACAATAGCCACAATCTTAACCACTGACCGCTGCCGGGAAGTGAACGACTTTTTGAAACGGACGTCGGATGGAGGTAGTTCCGTGGTCACGTGATAGTCCTTGGCGCGTGACCCCTTCTCCCCTGGGGTACCGTTGCCGCCCGTGGGGCCCATACCATGACGTACCAGGTCGTCCTGTGGGTATCGTGAGTCCTCCTCGTGGAACAACGGGTTGTCATAGCAAGCCTGCAGAAGAGTAACACTCTCATCACCACTAGGGTACAGTTTCCTGTGAATTACCTTGAGAGGAATTCTGTTAAGGATGTTGCCGCTCATGGCCATGAAGTGGGCACCGCACTAAGTTAGAGTGAGAACAGATCCCCCTACAGCCACAGAGCACTATTTCTATAGGTTAAAAGACATGGTCGCCCCACGGCGCCTACTATTTGATTTTTGTATCTAACTCATCTTACTCTGTCTAACGGTTACACTTTAAAATTGACCATTGTTATAAAACGCGAGGAGGCAAAGCAGCAGTGACAGCGATGGGATGTCGCTCGGGTTTGTATCACGCCTAAGACACACAGGGTTACAGGTATCAACATATATGCATAGACTTCCGGTAAAATCAATAAGTTATGCCCGCCGTACTAATTCAACTGGATAATGGACGGCTATGTTTGCATGTGAGTCCGCGTCATTAGTTACTATTTCACCCTCCCCCGTTCTGCCACAGGACAGGGCTCGACCACCAATGTCATGGGCTATATCCTTTGGCTTTTAAATGCATGTATATTGGCTTTTAATGCCGGAAGTCATCATCGGAAACAAATGGACGGAGTTAGAATCCAGTCTGAGCTGTTTCTATCATGTACGCCGGTACAGCAGTGCGTCTATCTGAAAGCATTTCGTTCGGAAGCCGGTAATTCATTCTCGTCCTCGTTTAATCAACACATAAACATCCACTTTGAATGGTGGTAAAGGAGTAAATTTGCCGACAGTTTGGGATTTGGGAAGTTTAGTGTACCATAAACCCGAACAGACGTACGGCAAGGCCAATGGAATGATTTCATCCTTTGATTACAGAATATAATGGTAACAAGCAACTCACGACCGTTACAACACTGCCAATTACACCGGGATTGAAGTTTTCATGAAGCATCGGCAGCGACGATAGCAGCACTGCCCAGAAAGAGTATAAGGGAATAATTTGGTACCATTACAAGTTTCTTGATCGTAACAGTGGGAAATAGCAGGATTGTTAGGAGGAATTACTGGCTCAATTATACCGACAATGGTGTCTCCACACTTTATGGTAGTTACATTGTGTATAATTGGACAGTGCGCGGAAGAGGCCAGTAGTTCACGTATCTCACGTAACGTTCCGCCGTCACAAACAAAATGTTGTGAGGAAATGGTCAGTAATGCAGAACTTTTGTTACCACTTTTAATTTAAGATATCGCGCATACCTCTGTCTATGATTGAGCGTCTGTATGTAAGATTTTAAAATTAAAAAGTGAATCCATGAAAGAAAAAAAAATTGTCGTTTAGTTGTACAGGTAGCAAGCCGTGAGGTTAGATTGTGAATGATTTCCTCCGGCGGTGGTTAAATTGTTTCACATGTAAAATACAAATTACTTTTCAAATGCATTTATTGCTTATTTAAGAAAAATGTCACTAACTACATGACAAGTCTATTTATGCCGTGATGGAGGGAACTAAACTGATATGTGTATGGCAGCAAACACAAACTATCAATTTATTACATTAGTTTGCCTACACCGTGCATTCTTACACGTAACACCATGGGGATCACATGCTGTTTAATACGTCTTTATCCTGAGACACATATATATATATATATATATACGTCTCTGCTTTATCGTAGTAGAATTGTAATAATTGATATGTGTATATTTCACATCTGTTTTTAAATTGATGTAGCTGAATTGTATGCTTTTGAATCATATATATATGATATAGATATGCTGTGCGTTTGGTAAATGCCAGTTGACATGCCCTTTGGTTTTGTATTACAGAGCTCAAATCCCCGAACAACATGCAGTTCTTTTAGTTTTCAAATTGTTATATATTGTAACAAATACACAATACCACCATTTTAAAGATGTTTTCATATTCAGGTATGTTAAGTATATACCATAGCTATACACATTTATTACATACTTACTAATAAATACGGGGATTTTGTATATGCGATACGACACAATTGCTCTAACCCATATCAGCCCTCGCCGTATCACACCCCAAAAACCGTATCAGCCCCCGCCGTATCACACCCCAAAACCCGTATCAGCCCGCAAAACCCATATCACACCCCTTTTGGAAAAAAAATCGTTTTTCAATATTTCAAAAATAAAAATAAATCATAAGATAGTAGTTTTTATTAGTAATTATGTAATAAACAGAATAATACATGCCTTTTTCCATATCACGCCCAGTATCAATCCTCGACCAATATCAGCCTCTGGGGTTGATACTGGGTGTGATATGGAAAAAGGCATGTATTATTCTCTATGTACTGTATATGATATTTATGATATCTACATAATGGGACTCGATGTTATACAGTATTGCCCAATACTCGAATATGGTGACGTTTGGTTTGGCTAAGTATTGTTTAACGTCCTATCAACAGCTATGGTCATTTAAGGACGGCCTTCCCTGTGTGCAAGATGCATGCGTGAAGTGTATGCGTGTGTGTTTAGGGAGGCTGCGATATGTTCGTGTTTGTCTCCTTGTAATAGCACGGAACTGATGCCGATTTTAAAGTGCTACGTATACAGTACCTCACTGACACATACTGCCGAAGACACCCAGCAGGATACCCCATCCGGTCACATTATACTGACAACGGGCGAACCAGTCGTCCCACTCCTAAATTGCTGAGCGTTAAGCAGGAGTAGGAACTACATATATAATTTTTACAGACTCTGGTTTGTCTCGGCCAGGGTACAAAACCCAAAGCCTTTCTCACAGGGGCGAACGCTCAACTAAAGGCTAAACGTGAGGCATTGTCAAGGGAGACATTAGGAAGAAGAAAGTTGTTTAGAAAGAAGAGAAAAGATAAGAAAATAGAACGACTATTCTCTTTGGTGAGAAAAATAACCTCACAGGGTTTACACATGATCGCACGAATACCTGACTTGGTAACAACATCTACCTTTATTGATGTCATTTTTAGCGTGTTGTCCACAACACCTTGGGGTTCGAGACGCCATCAGGTAGAACGGTGTCTGATGTTAAAAAGGGGCATCTAAAGTTAGAGGTACACATTGTGTTAGATGATTCGGTTTATGCGTCAGGTTTCAGAGGGGCTCTCTCAGTTTAGAGGGACGTCTAGGGTTAGAGTGATGTGACGTTTGGGTTAAGGGGGACACAGCTGGGGCCAGTGAGATTATCGATTCATAGGGACTTCTTGTTTTAGCGAGACCTCTTGGTTTAGAGTTACTTGTGGGGTTAAACAGACGTCTAAAATAGGATGAAGCGTTTTTATTTTGTTTGGTGATAATTTCAAAATGGTAAATCATTTCCTCACCTTAGAAATATTTTATAGTCATATATAATTGACAAAAACATACATGTATGTGATTAACAGAGAGGTAGGCAGTCTGTCCACAGATTTTGTGGGTGTGTGTGAACAGAAATACACATTATTAAAGACAGAAGTTTAGTTGTTTTAAAACCGTTAGCTTATATAATAGTGTCAAGCATTTACAACGACAGAGACAACAGTTGAGCAGACCGTTGATGTGCTATCTAGTTTCTGATCTGCTGACCGCTGACAGTAATTAGGAGGTAGATGAACAGAGACTGACTACTGATCAATCAGCACTCATCAAACCCATCACGGACACAGGCCCATTCCAATTAACGGACAAACGTTGTCAATCAAGTCAATAGATGCTTTATAGTTTTACGTGGTGATAGATAATTAGGAATAATCGTACCTAATACTAAACGTGTATTCAGAAGATAATTATAAGGAAGATATTGGGATGATTACAAGTCTCTCCTGATAAGTAGACGTCGAAATAACTAGATTTTAAAAATAATGGAGAAAATTTGTTCGATTATCATTAGTGTTCAAAGATAAGTATAACACCTGATAATCAATTATAGAAGATGCAACTCTCAAACAATTGACATCAGAAAAAGAAAATTGGATTTCTTTTCTAATATAGTTATTGTTTTCACATAATTTTCATTCTCTTGATCTTAATTTCACAGATGAATCAAAAACGGACCATACGATCACATGGTTCAGTAAATATTTACATTGTGTGACTTTCTTTCTGCCTCAACCAAACTAAATATTTTAATAGATGCTTCTTTATTTCGCATTTCTGGTGACTATTTGGACGGAGGAGCAAAGTGTGATCTTTTCCCCCTCTACACACTCATAAACACATTTCAAACATTGCACAACACATATATTATATGCATGAACATTTCTCGCAATCACATTGGTCGGATCCTATACACGTGACCAGTCCTCAAAAACTCTTGTAGACTGGTTATCCGGTGAATATCGATTTCTAAATATAGCCTGTATGGAAATTCCCCGGAACCTGTCGTAGCGCATGCGCAGTTAGACTGGAACGCGATCTGTCAGACGACATTAGAAGATTGCTGCTGGCGAACGTTTCTCCTCCGTTAGGAAAATTACCAAAACTATTCGAGGATAAAGATGCTGTAAACGTAAAAAAAAAAAAGGCCATGGAACATGCAGTGCATTTTCTCCATGCTTACCTTAAGAAAAAGAATCTAGACGATGCATTCGAAAGCTACAATGCTCAACTGTTGTATTTAAACCTGGCTAAATTTTACACGGAGGCTCGCGTACAAAAATCAGAACCTTTGGTTTTGTTTTGTTTATTTTATTGTTGAAGCATATAATAAAACAGTTATGGGCTTTTGTGCTGGTAAATATGATGTGATATGAACCTGAAAGAGTGATATTGACCTCGGCTTCGCCTCGGTCAATATCCTCGGTCAATAACCCTCTTTCAGGTTCATATCACATCATATTCACCAGCACAAAAGTCAATAATTTTATAATGAAACACGAACTATTATCCACTGAGGTGCAGTGAAACAAAATTGATGTTAATGATATGTAAGGCTTATATATTGCATGAACCAATGTACATTTGGAGTGTAAAATGAAATATATAATGCTTATAAGTACTTTTATAATCATTTAAATTTTCAGATAAAATGGGGGATAACATTGCAACAAAAATATAGAAGGAAAGAATAGAACTTTTCAAATTATCATTACATTTAGAAGGTTTCGACGCAAAGGTTACGCTCTGGTCACACTGTATGAGAGAAGAGCGAACTCATATATCTGGTTAGACGATCTAACCAAATAGAAGAACACTCAATATGATAAATTAAACATAAGACATGAGCGAACAACAACACATACATGTAGTTATCGTTATATATACTAGTAAAGTATTACAGGTGGGAAGTCCAGTACCACAGGAGCCTCCTCTGATGAATAGCAACCCGTTGGTCGGTTAACGGATCTTTTGAGTAGGGATCCTTCTGACAGTTCCAAGTTATTCGTCCCGATGAATCTTCGGAGTATTGGCCCTGCTGAGAAACGACGTCTTTTATATCCTACATTTGTTGGACACATTGCGGAATCTGACAAACCTCGTAGCTTTTCCTGAGACAAGTCAACACCTATCTGTGAAACCAAAGTAATAAACAGTCAGTGACATTAAGTGTTGCTGATAGCGTTCGTTCTCACCTTTCCAGCAGAGTAGCAATTACAAATGTACTTTGAAAGCATACTTAACTTGTTTAAGTACGCTTTTAAAAAAACAAAGCCGTTACATTGCTGATAATAGTTGGTAAACTATGATTCCAAACATTTGAAATCTTCTGTGAAATAGTATATACGCTTTTCTGAAATATTCAATTTGAAATAAGATGCCTTGTAAACAATAGTCAAAATAGAAACGTTGGATACGAATTACTCAATGTTTAAACAGTAGGATAACTAAAAGTCTTAATGGTACACTATTGAGATGCTTCCGTTGTGTTCCAGTAGAGTGAGGAGCACGATAAAGGGTAATAAAGGGACAATATAATTTTTCTCTTTTTCCTCTTCTTGTGTAAAACTTTGTATATATAAGACCAACAACATACAACAGTATACGATATAGTCATTACAGATAGAACGTTTTTCATTATGTATGTACTTAGCAACTACTGTTCTATCTACCCCTTTCCTGACTACATGTACCTAGTAAAATAGACCCAATATCTATAAAATGACAGCATATAATAAAAATGATGAGAGTATGTCATGCACTTCGAAAAAAAACCAGTTCCGTTGCATGATAATATTCGATTATAAAGACGCTGATCACGGGGCTTCCCAGCCTCGACAGTCTTCTTGTTTATATAAAGAAAATAAGAAGATATCTTTAAAAAAAAAAGTCGAATTGATGTCTGTCAATGTAAAAGTTAACACATATATTAAAGTATCAATAAAAAAGGTAAAATTCAACAAAGCTTCAACAAACAAAAACAAAATACACCATAGCGTCAACACAAAGTTATAAAATACAACATAGCGTCAACACAAAGTGATAAGATACTCCATAGCGTCAAAACAAAGTTATAAAATACACCATAGCGTCAACACAAAGTGATAAAATACTCCATAGCGTCAACACAAAGTGATAAAATACACCATAGCGTCAACACAAAGTGATAAGATACACCATAGCGTCAACACAAAGTTATAAAATACACCATAGCGTCAACAAATAATGACAAAATAAACCACAATGTCGGCAAAGACAAAATACACCATAGCGTCAACACAAAGTGTTAAATACTCCGTAGCGTCAACACAAAGTGATAAAATACTCCATAGCGTCAACACAAAGTGGTAAAATACTCCATAGCGTCAACACAAAGTGTTAAATACACCATAGCGTCAGCAAACAATGACAAAATACACCATAGCGTCAACACAAAGTGATAAAATACACCATAGCGTCAACACAAAGTAACAAACTATTCCATAGCGTCATGAAACAATGGCAAACAAAGATCATTGCGTCAAAACAATCAATGACAAAATACACCACAGTGTCAAAAAAGACCAAATACACCACAGCGTCAAAAACGACCAAATACACCACAGCGTCAACAATGACAGATTACCCCTTAGCGTGAACACAATCTGAAAAATCCATCATAACGTTATTAGCGTAAAAAAAGGTAAAACATATAACACAGCGTCGAAACTCAAAGACAAAATATACCACTGCATCAATACAGTATTAAAAAAGAAATATCACAGCGTAAACACTCAAAGACATAATATACCATAGCGTCAGTCCAGAGATAAAAAAAAAAATAACACAGCGTAAACACTCAAAGACATAATATACCATAGCGTCAATATAGAGGTTAAAGAAATACCACAGCGTAAACACTCAAAGACGAAATATACAATAGCGTCAATCCAGTATTAATAAAGAAATACCACAGCGTCAACAAACAAAGAAAACTATTTCACATCGTCAATAAAAAAAAAGTAAAAACATATAACACAGCGTCAAACACTCAAAGACATAATATACCATAGCGTCAATCCAGAGTTAAAAAAGAAATACCACAGCGTAAACACTCAAAGACAAAATATACTATAGCGTCAATTCAGAATTAATAAAGAAATACCACAGCGTAAACACTCAAAGACAAAATATACCATAGCGTCAATCCAGAGTTAAAAAAGAAATCCCACAGCGTAAACACTCAAAGACAAAATATACCATAGCGTCAATCCAAAATGAAAAATAATACCACAGCGTAAACACTCAAAGACAAAATATACCATAGCGTCGATTCATAATGAAAAATAATACCACAGCGTAAACACTCGAAGACAAAATATACCATAGCGTCAATCCAGAGTTAAAAAAGAAATACCACATCGTAAACACTCAATGACAAAATATACCATAGCGTCAATACAAAAATAGACAATCAACACTTAGTCAACACCAATCCTCCATCTAGACAACTACGAAATTAGAACACTTACATACAAGAAATAATCAGTAAATGAACAATAGGAAGGTACTCATTTATCAGAGTCATCTATGTACGTAGCGATATATTAAAAAAGAAAGACGATATAATTTGCTTTTATCATCATGTGTCGCTAAAAAACTGGATGGGTAACAAATAAAATGTGTTTCCTGAACCATATGTGGGACCATTAGCCATTGCTAGTATACCAAACACCGAAATACTAGTAAATCTTAAAATACTTTTAAATATTGGTCACGTCACGCCTACCAAAAACCCTATCATACTCGTAAACTGACCCGGTCACATTATTCCTTCGGAGGTTAATGTGATTAAAACAAAACCCAAAGCCAACAAGAGCAGCTGGTGGAAGGATCGGATTTCAATTTATATTAATCCAAAAAAGAGTAATGAATGATTTTTGTATACCTACGTACAAGGTCATTACAACGTTGCTTTGATGAAACACTGGATAAAACACAATAGTATACTGCCAATGAAACAGTGTTCCATAGCAAGTTTATATAAAGAAGAGTTTCAATGTAGATTCGTAAGTCACTAATCCAATTTCTAATGAAATTATATTTCATTTGCATGCCTTTGAGAAACTAGACACCGCTATTTAATATAATATTGCTAGTTTACAAGATGTTAACATCTATTAAAATCAGTTGCTTTATTTTTTCATGGCAGTGAGAGATTTCAAAAGGAAATGATCACAGACTGACATCACGGATTTCCAAACCCGTCCTTTCGATATTGTCTGAATAATAAACATGTAAATACATACAAAACATTAATTGTAGCCATGCAGTCAAGAAAATACGCTGTTGAATTGAAAAATATGCCTTTAGTGTCCAATAAACAGGTAACTGACAGACAGAACAGGTTCGTTACGAAAAGATGGCAATACTCTTACGTGTTAAGTAGCTATAAGCAAACTGATGGCTTGTCGCCTTAGTACTACAGGTACATTTTTTATGCAATATGAAATAACGAGATAGATGCCATACACCTGAAAATGTCGATGAAATGGGGACGTGTCGATGACGAGGATGTAAATATCATATAATATGAAACTACAGTGGCTGGTACACGTGTTAAGAGGCTTTATACATATTAGAATCTAATGAAATACTTACCATGCTTGCACAAACTCTTGGCAATGTCTTCTTAGCTACAGGTATGTCCACGCGTGGCAATGTCTTCTTAGCTACAGGTATGTCCACGCTTGGCAATGTCTTCTTAGCTACAGGTATGTCCACCCTTGGCAATGTCTTCTTAGCTACAGGTATATCCACGCTTGGCAATGTCTTCTTAGCTACAGGTATGTCCACGCTTGGCAAGGTCTTCTTAGCTACAGGTATGTCTGTGTTTTTTGACTACGCGTTTATAATGGCCATTCCGATTGCTCTTATTTATTGGTTCAGCGTGTTTCAAATGAATTTAAATATCTCTTTCTGGTCAAATATATCACCAGACTTCCAAGTGCTAATTATCAGCCTGTTTCGTTTGGTACAAACTGACAACGACTCAGTGTTGAGTAAAAGGGATGCGAAATTAGCGCCAATTAACGTAGATACCATGAGGTCCAAAGGGCCTTAGATCAATCGTCTGATTGAAAATTGACAGACATTTTGAAGGTATGCCCATGTGTTACGTTACCGGAGTCTCATTGCTAATAATTCTTAATTTTTACACACAATTGTGGAATATCAAGTCTCGAGTATATGTAAACGAAGGTAGAGAATACTGAATTGTGAACAAATCTATTATCTTAACTTAATATCGATAGAATTAGAGCGAGACACTTGAGATGAAAGAGGAATTTGAAGAGGTGTTCCGGAGTTGTGTAAGCGTCTTCAGTTTCACGGACGACACCCGCTATGTTAATATAGGTCAAATCACAGTGATGTCACGTCTTCATATATCTTACTAGAGAAGACAATTCAAAACTTGTTTACCCGAAAATATTAATGTTGAACTTTGAGCTAATTGGGTAGCTCTAATTATGTGTTTAGGTTTTTAATATAAAACATTTATATCCGTATATCTAATCCATGCTTATAAAAGATTGCATCTTCCGACCAAACATTTATATGACGTACTATAATAAATGTAATTTACAAATTTACTCTAAGGAGCCTTACACAATGATATCTATAAGGCATATTAATCAACTCATTGTAATTAGCATTAGTTAAGTATTCTTTGTGCGAACATACGTAGACACAATATTCACAAGACAATTGAGAAAACATATTGAGTACAGTCTGCCCGGCATCATTGCTATGAACGTACAGAACAAAAAGACCACGGGTAAAAAGCAGGCGTTAACAAGGGAATATTAACATTTATATCAAATGTACAAATGTAGCAAAGGTTTCCATCTGTGTTGCTGCAGATAAAAGAGCGACATGGTGTGTCCGACAGTGTTAGTGAAATGGTGTTGCTGTACGGTGTTAGTGACATGGTGTCTGTATAGTGTAAGTGACATGGTATCTGTACAGTGTTAGTGACATGGTGTCTGTACAGTGTTAGTGACATGGTGTTGCTGTACGGTGTAAGTGACATGGTGAATCAGTACAGTGTTAGTGACATGGTGCATGTACAGTGTTAGTGACATGGTGTCTGTACAGTGTTAGTGACATATTGTTTCTGTACAGTGTTAGTGACATGGTGTATGTATAGTGTTAGTGACATGGTGTATATACAGTGTTAATGACATGGTGTCTGTACAGTGTTAGTGACATGTTGTTTCTTTACAGTGTTAGTGACATAGTGTATGTACAGTGTTAGTGACATAGTGTATGTACAGTGTTAGTGACATGGTGTCTGTACAGTGTTAATGACATGTTGTTTCTGTACAGTGTTAGTGACATGTTGTCTATACAGTGTTAATGACATGTTGTTTCTGTACAGTGTTAGTGACATGGTGTATGTACAGTGTTAGTGACATGGTGTCTGTACAGTGTTAGTGAAATGGTGTTTCTGTACAGTGTTAGTGACATGGTGTATGTACAGTGTTAGTGACATGGTGTATGTACAGTGTTAGTGACATGGTGTCTGTACAGTGTTAGTGACATGGTGTATCTATACAGTGTTAGTGACATGGTGTTTCTGTACAGTGTTAGTGACATGATGTGTCAGTACAGTGTTAGTGACATTGTGTGTCAATACAGTGTTAATGACATTGTGTGTCTATACAGTGTGAGTGACATGGTGTTTCTGCACACTTTTAGTGTGACATGGTGTATCTGTACAGTGTAAGTGACATGGTGTGTCTGTACAGTGACATGGTAGACCTGATTTTGTCCCTGCCAGACTGGTGTATTGATCTCAGTTCACAACAACGTCTAGAGTCTCCTGATGACTGCTAATGTTGTAACGTGGAAATGTATCACTTATTCCGGTTTTTTCCCCTTATTTCCCTGTGGATATATCCAGAGTTGTGTTGATTTAGATTTAACCGAGCCTGCTTAATCAGCTGCGTTTCGGATATTAAATAATATTGAGATGACATTATACTTATCTGTTTAGGGACACGATGACGTAGATTTCTCCTTTGTATTATCTGATGACAGTTTATTGATGTTCTCATAAGAAGTGTATAAATGACGTCAGAGCAGTATGTTTGATCATACAATAAACACAAACTCAACTACTTATAGAAAGACTAGATATAGCTAGTTATCTAGACGAAATTAGTGCATTTATATGTTTGAATCTATTGCTCGATAAAGCTAGAGTTTCTTTATAAGGGACTAGCTCTCTTTAGGGAATGAATTCTCTAAATGGGATTACTTTTCTTCGAGGAGATAGTTGCACTATACAGTGTTCTTAGCTGGCTGGTTCTCTATACCAAACTATATGTAGTTATTCGATGTGGAACACGTTCTCCCCGAGAACTGCTCTATGGAGTACTTCATATATATATATATATATATATATATATATCTCAATACCTTGACTCTTTTCTAGACGATATGTAATTGTTTTCATAGTATATGAATTAATTGATGAACTCATCTGGACTGGTAACATAAACATAACCTTAAATTTCACATTTAGAAATATCGACGATGTGTTTTCTTTAAGTTACAAGAAAGAACTTTATTGACCACATCGATTGTTTATTCCCTTCAGAGCTTGAAATCCAAGGACACTTTACTACTTCAGTCGCTTTCCATCATAAACTTTCCCTTTCTTGCTAGTAACATCACTGTTTCCTCTTCCTAACCTGTTTATATGTCGCAGTTGATTCAATACTCTTAAGCATGCTCGTAATATCATGTTCTTTGATACATCTAGATGTCGACTGCTGACTGACAAACAAAAACACAGGATTTTGAAATATGCAGATTTTATGAAGACTATGAACAATTGTTATGGTCGCTATCATGATACCATAGGGAAATATATTATTTCTTTTGCTGATATGAAGGCCGATGTTTACTGTTATGCTCTTTAGAGTGCCTGGTGATTTTGTTGTCACTACCCGAGTTCTCGATGTAAAGACGTGACCTAAACTTTTATCTGGCCTAAATTTAAAAGGTGGGTGCTACGATGGAACAGATGACGCTTAACCTCGTGGAATACCTGGTCTCATTATCATTCTAATATTTCAAGTGTCTCCATGTACATCTTTCCTTTGTTGATATTTTGCTATAGTATTATCGATAACAAGTTTGAATACTGGTTTTGTTAACACTCGGGTGTTCTCCTGTTGAGTTTTGTGTAACGGTGATATCCTTGCTTGTGGAAGCGAAACATTTCATTTATTGTTTGGGGTTTAGCTGTACACTGATTGTGTAAAAGTCTCAGTAATCAATTAGGGTACTTTCAAGAAATACTTGTTTAAAAAAATACAACCATTTCCCAATTTTGTATCCAACTTTGTCAATAAACTACACAGCCCTTCACTGTTACATGACACGACTGAGTCACGGTTCTGTCACGCACTGTAAACGAACTTTCTTAGCATACATTATACATTACATAAGATATCTCGCATACTTTTATTTTAGAGATATTATATACAATGTAGTTTATAAGATATCTTATACGATCGACACATCACATGTTAAGACTGAAGGAAATTTGTATAGGATGTCTTATTAGGTGAAAAAGTTATTTTTATATAAAATACAAAATTATGTTAATATATTTATGAATTTGGTCCTCTTCTCTTTCGCTTTTCTGTGAGTAAGATTGAACAAATTCGTTGTTGTTACGATGTTATACAAAGTAGTAAGTACTGTACAGGAAATAGGACCTTCTTTTAAAGTGACCAACAACAAAAACACGAGGAGTAAAAGTAAGTAACAGACATATAATTACATTGAATGCTGTTGCAGTAATTACATTGAATTTTGTTACAATGATTACATTGAATTTTGATACAATGATTGCAATGAATGTTGTTACAATAATTACATTGAGTGTTGTAACAGTAATTACATTTAATGTTTTTTACAGTAATGACATTTAATGTTGTAACAGTAATTACATTCAATGTTTTTTACAGTAATTACATTGAATGTTGATACAGTAATTACATTCAATGTTGTTACAGTAATAACATTGAATGTTGTTATAGTAATTACATTCAATGTTGTTATAGTAATTACATTGAGTGTTGTTACAGTAATAACATTCAATGTTGATCCAGTAATTACATTGAGTGTTGTTATAGTAATAACATTCAATGTTGTTACAGTAATAACATTCAATGTTGTTACAGTAATAACATTCAATGTTGATACAGTAATTACATTCAATGTTGTTACAGTAATTACATTGAGTGTTGTTTTAGTAATTACATTTAATGTTGTTACATATTCTAGTAGTGAAATATGTTCCCTCTGTAGATATTAATCATGTTTATTTAATGTATATAGAATACCTATGTAAACAGTTATAAATGACCCTGATATAATATATATATGCATGCATAATTGTGTATTTACATGTTTAATTGATGAAGATTGAACTAATAAAGTATTTCTGATATTTATACCAAACCCGTAGAGCAAGTGTATTGGCGACAATCACACTGTCTACGCATTGGAATATTTAGAATTTAATACAGTGTATAAATTAAGAAAATATCAAACACAGATATTGGGTGAAACTGATAATACAACGCTAATTAAAATAAATGGTGTTGCACTTCTAAGACATCTTTCAAAACAACCAAGCCGACGTATCCTTTCGCATATGTAGTGAAAAGCAGTTGGCTAGTAAGCCAGCGATTTAGTACAATTGCCAGATGTTCCAAGTAAAAACAACGTCTTGCTAGACAATGTGTCACGTGCATATCAACTACATTATAGGTATGTAAACATTCTACTCACAGATGTAAGAAGCTCCATCCAAATACATGTATTGACTCTATACAAATCACACCGGTAACACTGGTTATCGTCGTACAGGATTATGAGACTACATCATAACTGGGGTACCATACCAAGTACTGAAACTTGTCTGGCGGACATCAGTGCAAGGATAAGTATAAATCAGCGGAAAACTAATTCAGGATAAGGCCCAACTAATCTTATGCAATTTACTAGCCGAAAAATTAAGGAAGTTGCAGTTTGGTTTGTTGCGCGTAGTCCAGAGAGAGCCTGTCATACCAGTACTGCATTCACATATATGATACAGATCCGGGTAAAATGATCTGATGTATACGTAAGGCATTAGATTCAACAGCTCCATAGTATCACTGTATTTGAAAGGATATGTAATCCTTAGTAGTTTTTAAGGACTGGAGAGTGGCATTATTGACATGGTTTATCATGTCAACTCGATCACTCAGGTTTGGGTTAAAATTCCCTGCTTTTCGTCTCAAAATATCTTACTGTAATATTTTTTACAGAACATGAGGTCAAATCTAATTGGCTTGTTAAAATGGCGTCAGGACTTCGGGAAGCAAACGTAGGCCTTGATATTTACAGTTGCATATGATAAATGAAGTAAAAATAACTGTGTTCGGATCTAGAGATAACGAGATACCGATTATAATATGCACAGTCGTTTCTCAAACCTCCGGTAGGGATATCACACATGATACCCGTGCTAGATTGTTCTCGCCCGATCTGTCTGGCACCTTTCCGCAATAGTTCGCGCAATTTTCACACGTCGTTTTCTTCATCCGAAAGCTAACGCTCTAAATTGACAATACGCATTATAATTATTCTGTGTTGCCATTTTTGTATAGTATGATGTTGATAGATTCCAGATGTTGTAGATAGAATATGATTTACTCGTTTTATCTTCTTTTTAACGACAGACTACATTGATGACGCGGAAGCATTCAAACGTAGCTCTGGTAGTGAAAAGGCGTTATCTATTTGAGGCCCCGGACGGAAAATTTGTATGATATAGCGAAATTGAATCATTTTTCGAACTAAAGGTATAAGAAAAATAGCACTTACCTGTAACTGAGCGAGAAAGAGGATATTTAATGATAATAACAAATATATCACTCGTGTGGCTAATATTTTGATATTTATTACCAGTGCGCACCTATCTTTTACATTTTCAAAGCATCAAACATAAAATTTGTAATACATTAAAAAAGGGCAGGAATCAGAAGCGTAATAATTAGCGCCATATTATATTGACGTTACGCTGGACAACAATGCTGCGAGCCATTTTCAATGGGATACTCAACGTGATTCCGACGTTTTTTGCTATTTTCTGGTATGATTGCTTATAAAAAATGATCTTAATTGTATATTTATGTAAATACTTATGTGTGTGTACCAAACATTTACCACAACAACCACTTATTCTACCGTCGCTTCATTTGAATCTGAACAAAAAACCGTCGCCTTTGAGCAGCAATAGAAGATACCGTTATGATTGGTCAATACCAAAAAGTGATATTTTCACACTGTGAAATTATCTCTTTTGATATTTGTCACAGTGTTTAAGATATAAGTTTTATCAAGTTGATAAAATCCAATACTTCACTGGCAAAAAAATGTAATAAATCAGATTATCTAAGTCTCGGCCTTAGATTCAAAGAACACGATATCTTCCCAGTAACAGGTAATAACACGATAGCTTCCCAGTAACAGGTAATAACACGAACACTTTCCAGATACAGGTAATATCACGATCTCTTCTCGGTTACAGGTAATAACACGATCTCTTCCCAGTTACCGGTATTGACACGATATCTCCCCAGTTACAGGTAATAAAACGATCTCTTCTCAGTTACATGTAATAACACGATCTTTTCCCAGATACAGGTAATAACAATATCTCTTCCCAGTTACAGGTACAATAACACGATCTCTTCTTAGTTACAGGAAATAGCACGATCTCTCCCCAGTTTTATCAATATCAAAACAACTGACAAATTTAATTGCTTTAAAGTAAATCCTTGTCGAAATATTCTTAATACAACGTGTCGTTATGATAATGACGATATCGACGTTGTCACTTCTGACTATTGATGTATTTTCGTAAAATTAGTAATAAATTGCGATCAATATACATGTATAATAATTGTATAAAGAGTAGAAATGACATCATTATCGAATAATTAAGGTGCAGGCAATTGTTTGGTTGGTGTAGGAAACATTGAAATATAATAAATTAGAAATGTGACCAAGAAACAAAGTCTTCATGTCTACATGATTTATTTTAATTTTGTTGTTCTAGACATTGAAAATTTAGAAACAAAATGTCTATTCAGCCTAAGGGAGTCCTTCCAATGTAAAAACAAAGGGCACTGGGGAGTATTTAAACAGTAACATAACGAGGACGGCGTCCATATCTACATGTAGGTAATAACAATTATAGTACCGATATCAGAAACACCTATTTTCGATTGCTTTAATGATATATAATTAGAATACACATTCAAAACTTACTCTTTAGACCTTTAGTGCCACCGATAAGTCATAAGAAGAGAAAAATAAACGTCTAATTTTTTTTCAACGGAGAAGAAATGAAGCGTTCAGCTATGTTTGCGCACCCGTTTACATACATATGTAATTCACAAACCCCCAAATCAATTCAGAAATATGTGAGAAAGCGCCGATAGCGTCCGAAATTGACAGGCTGCATTGTTGACGCATCCAAGCCAGGCTTCAATAACGTTTTTAACCCGTAAGTATAAAACAATATATCTAGATGTGAAACACAATAAACCCATTGATTTTATACCGGAAAAGAAATCAAGAACAAAAGGCGAGCCGTTACCTGCTGAAGCGTGATGCTGACGTAGTCTCCGCTATGACAATACAAAAATAAGCCGCTAATCAACCAATTTCATTGCAAGATGTTTGTAGAGAATTATTGTATTTCTTATAATTGGCCTTGGAATCATGATCATACAAAGCCAAAACAAAAACTGTATATAAAACTGTATATAAAACTGTATATAAAACTCTAAAACACGAGGATGCGTATATGTATGTTTATATAAATGTTGAACTCATATGACTGTTGGGTATTTCATGTATATGTATACTGTATGTACTATTAAGAGCTTAAGAATAATTTAGTATTTTATATATGACGCTGTATAAATGTTAAATATCATCACCATAAATCATAAACGCAACATGACGTCATACTCACCACGGTGACGCAATCCTGATGACTCACCAGACAAAGACCATTTGTACCCTGATCAAATTCACACATCACATCTTACGAGATGTGACACAGTCATCGAGACGTAACCACAGCGGGAGCCTTTTATACACAAAATATAATAATTCAAACAGAGACGTATAATTATACGTCTCTGATTTAAAGTAACCACTGTCCACCAATAACCGTTCCACACCGATAACAACCTCGGGCAAATGCTCACAAGAGGAACCTCATCATAACCAAAACATGGCCTCGGAAAGTTTTATAGCGAAAGGCGCGTCGCTCAATATTACAGTCAAATGCAAGAATACACAAAACATAATATATTCCAATACTAGAAGTAACCGAATGCCCTAATTGTTAACAGCAGCACGCCTTGTAAAACGGTTTGGATGCAGTTAAATAAATCTTCCGGAAGACATCCTTCACGACGAATGGTGTGTGTGCCCTACAACTCTGTAGCCTGGAATGTTTGGGTACATGCTGACATTAGACAGGGAGGTGGCCCAGTCCACCCCCTCCCCTCCCGTATTGTTTACATAGGGAGCCTCTCAGTAGATAAGTATTTCGGCGATGGACTGGTGTGGAGGGTTGTTACTAGGAGGTGAGAACACTGACAGACATAGCTATGCTAATTGGAGATCATTGTAGGTAATTTGGTACGAACAACTCACACGTCCACACTAACCAACAACGGAAGCAGTAAATATTTGGCACAGAGACATGCGCAAATATCGGAAACAACAACACTGGGATTACTACGTCATTGATAAAACCGCTGACGTCAGTTAGTACATCACCTGAATTAGTATTCGAACGTTAAAATGAATTTTACGTAACAGATCTAAAAAAAAAAATAATAATTTGATCATGACACTACAGTGCCTGTATACTACCGCTTACGTCAAAACGTGCAATTACAATGTAACGCCCGGCTTGACGCCAGGCACAGTTACTAGACTGTCTAGACTAGCAGACAATATCTGTGATTTAATAAACAAAACTGAGAATTATTCATTTTTGAAATAACACAATACGATTGGAAACTGTCGTAAATTTAGCAAGTATTATAGCATTAACACTATTTTGTCGTTAAAGCTATTTTAGATTATCGATGATCTACGCTTATGGCCAAGGGTTTCAACATAACCCCTGCACATATCTTCCATGCACTAACGAATTAAATGTGTCTCTCTCTACTTCCTGCTATTTATGTGGTCATATTACATTAACACACAATATATAGTATAACGCTGTATTGAGAAACTGAAATCCAGTCCTAAGCTGTATGCATTCATTAAAAAAAATAGGGATTGTGATCGATTACCGACGAAAACCGATTCCCGTCTAAGTAGTAAAACACCTTCCATAAGGAGAGCCAAGGATCAATGGCTATATTGTAGTGTATCTATAAAAAAAAAGAACACAAATACTATCTCTTCTTCAGAAACAATAGCACGAACCACACTCGTCTACGTGAAGGACTTCGCCTTTGCTATCATGGCTTCGTCAGTATTAGAACATTGTACCGTTCCATACCGCACCTGACAAGGAGAGTGGGACGAACATGCATACCTATTTACTGATCACTCCTATAACTATCTTTACAAAGGGGAAAATCCTATCGTTAAATGGAACAATCTTACAAGTCTCCCACATAAGAAAAGCTTTTCCAACCACAGCAATATTTTTCACTAGATTTAATTAGTCAGCATTAACTTCGGGTCATTTAACAGAAACGTATCTGTCAAATTTGAGCAAACCTGACCGACGCAATTTCAGTGATAGGTCATGATAAATAAGCCAATCACAATTAACAATGACCACCTTGGATTGTTTTATTATTTATTTTTTATTTTTTATTTATTAGAACAAAGTTTATAAGGTTTATTTCGTGACATTTAATGAAGTTTGAACTAAATCAGCGCAATACTTATAGAGATTTAGCTCATAAGGTATCAGTCATTAGAATATTCTTGGAGGCCATCTTGAATTACCTCATTTATTGAAATAAAAACATTAAATTCACTTAAGTTGATGAGAGAAGCATATCCATAAAGTTTAAAATAAACTGTCTCTATAGAATTCGAGTTAAAAGCTCATAATGTGCCAGTCACGCCGGGGACACGGCTTACAACTGTTTGGGAAATTCCCATGTACGTGCCGCTCGTGTTAATGACAGAATCGCATAAGACGCTGAAATCGGCAACACTCAACATGCATAACACATCCAGCTCTGCTGCTTGTCGCACTTTTTTTCAGTTTTGAAATCCATCTCCTACACTGCTGAGGTTGTCACCGTCCTAATGAGATCTGTGAAAACAACAATGGAAGTGTTCTGTTACCGCTGTCTGACAGGAATAGTCCCGTATGGCTGAGTGGGCCGACACTGTGTTATCACTGGTGGTACAATGTATGTCATTAATTGACGATTGTTCTAAAGTATGTCGTTGGGATGTACAGATACCATTCAATGCCATGTGATCTCATCATTAATACATCCCACACTATATATACTGTTTAACTTCCCACTTGTGAACAGTCTTTATAATCCCATCAATGTCATGTGTTATAATAGTATTACTGTTATGACATAATTGTTTTAAGTCCTTTTTAAGGATCAGTGTGCCAGCAAGCTAAACTAAATTATTATCCCTGTCACTGTTGTGAAATATTCGTTTAGGACCTTTTCAAAAGGAATATTTCACACACAAAATTATTTTGGTTACTTCATATTTCCAATTCCATGTAGTCGGGAGCATACTCCAAGTCAAAAACAGTCTACGGGACAAAGAACACCGACAGAAGAATAGTGAAAAGCTCCGTTGGTGGCTGAACCTACTATATATAAAGGATACTACGCTCTCAGTGGTAGACCTCTTCGAGATCATAACTGGCCCAACGATACCTTTACATTTTAACTGTGCATATACATTGTAATAGCACAAAGCAATTATATCAGAAGGATATATGGGAAACCTAGTTTAGTTTATACAGCCAGACCGAAGAAAGGGCAATCACCTTATTTTGAGATTAAAATTGATCATGAGGACGGCTCAGCTGATGTTTCCCCTTGCGCTGTTCATAAAAACAGCTCAGCTAACATCTCCCCTTGTCTCTGTTCATTGATTTACCTTTGAAATGTACCAGACATCCTTTGATTTCTGTTATTGTAACAGTGCCGTTTTATCCGTGTTCGTGCCGTTCTGTTTTTGCAATCGTTCCCCATGCTTTTTGCTGCCTTTCGTTTTTCTATCCACATGCTGTCAGTACCTGTTTTATATGGTGCATTTCTTCATCCATGCGTTCCTTGTCAATTACGATGTGTATGTATACATCCAGAAGCATGCATGCTACCTTTTTAATGCGATGGGTAGTGTGACTTGATGTTGAGATGTTTAGGTCTCTTTATTTCTGTTCACCAGCTACTCGATGGGACCGCCATGTCTTCTAGGTGTCTTTGTGACCAAATGTGTCCAGGAAAACCCTCTTTTTCAGACGTAAAATTCATGGAGTCCATATCCTCAACTTAGTTTGGATGAGTTAATAACTTGTTTTCCTTAACTTTCTTAATTACTTTTAAGAAATCGTTTGTGTATTTTCAACAGTTCTGGACGGTACGTCATTTGGTCAGTTTGAATATGTCTTTTCGCTCCCGAAGTTCAATAAAACGTAAGAAACAAAGTTGAGAGTGGACTCTCCACATTTGTAAATTCTACGCCTGACCGAGAAACATGTGGCGTTGAGTATAAACAACGAAAGAGTTGTCAACAGTAAGGCTTGTTCCTTTCTTCAGGGTCTCTCTTATCAATCTCCCTCCCTTTTGATGATCCTGACCACTCCATCAATTGTTGTGTTGGTAAAGAGTGGCAATACGCCATGTGAGTTTAAATGTCATCCTCTTCAAGATGATGTCAGCCAGATCCGAATCGCGATCTTTCGAGTTTTTTCACATGATTGATGTTCTATTTTTCCAACCAGTGAACAGCCTAGGATGTCTGCCAGCCATTATGAATTAATGTACCTCATGGAACCAGTGTATTCCACAACAGGTCGTACTTCCTAACCTGCTTTGTGGATCGTATGTGTACAATATACAGAGAGTGTTGTCTGGTATAGGGTAGGCCTGTTTATTATGGCCTGTTCTTCAATGCTATTACCCACATTCTTTGTGATAACGATGACCAGTGTGTGTATTTACGGCATCTCATAGGTTTTGCATAGCGATGGTGGATGTTTATTTTCCAATTTATGTATCATTTAACAACATTTAACACCGAAAAATGCCGAAATGAAGATATGTAGGCTATGAGAATTATTATTTGCTCTTCAAGTAAATAGAAATAAACAGACAGTTTCCTCAAACAAACTCTTAGCTACAGGTACAATGTATTGATACCTATGTGTATATTTCCTTTACATCCTTAGTGTTTGTCTGTCGTACTTTATTACGATATGTCTACACCCAAAGTATTTTTCACCCAATAGGTTTTGTTAAAATACATTTACATTGTAAGTAACTATAAGCTACATTGCATTCCTATAATGTATTTACATCCTAGCTAATTGTCAGCTATCTAGTCCGAAATGACTGACCATCTCCAATTTTATCGGCGCAGTGGCATAGATTAATAAAATATATTACCTGAAACTGAGCGAGAACGAGTTATCTCAGTCGAGGGCTCAGATTCTGTAACACAATCCCAACCGAGGCGCAAGCTGAGGTTGGGATGTTACAGAATCTGAGCCCTAGACTGAGATAACCCGATCTTACTCAGTGACAAGTAAAAAAGAAATATCGCACCTTTTCGTTCGAAGAAGCTATTCAATTTTGCTAAAGACTACAAGTATCCCTTCTGGGGCTTCAAATAAAAATGGCATCTACACTTCTAAAGATGAGTTTGAATGCTACTGCGTAAACATGTATTGACCTCCCTTACAAAGTAGACGACGCATTTCACCGTGTAGATTATATTTTATCTCCAACATCAAAACATTACATATAACGACAAAACAGAATGATTGTCAATTTCAAGCCCTTTATGCGCGGACGAATACATCGCAGTGTAAAATTCCGCGAAAAGTCACGTAAAGGTACCAGACAGATCGGACGAGATAGAAAAATCTAGAATTGGCGTATAACGTGAGATATCTCTGTCTGAGGTGCGAGGAAAGTAGATGACTTCTTCATCAGTGTATGGAAAGTATGTGGACATGCTCCGGTAATCGAATGAAATGTACACCACACCCAGTGCACAGTGGGGGGTTTTCATAGAGACGTTATAGGTGGCGTTCTGCCTATCTCCGTTTAATCCAAAAACATTTAAAATAAGATAGTCCGCTTTTTCAGATTATCGGCTATAGTGCATTGCTACATTGTATGATACATTCATATCCAAGATAAGTGTCTGCTATAGTACATTGCCATCATGCATTGAAACCCAATGTAAATGTCAGCCACACTGCATTGCTACATTTTGAATAAGACATTTGAACCCTATGTATGTGCCACACATCATAATACATTACCGCGGTTATTGTAAGTTTTACTGAACTGCACATTTCGTGCACTAATTTTAGTTTTATAACCTGCTTCACATTAGGAGTAAGATCATTAATAGCTTAAACCAAATAAGTATCAGTAGATCATTTGTTTCAGTATTTTCAGTACCCCCAAAAACTTCCCAGATGTTGTCATGCATTTGAAACCATGCGTCTACAAAACTAGTATTATTGATATTAGGGGTAGACTATTTAAAGGGAACCAAACAAAATATGTCTATTGAACTTTATAGGACTGACCAAATAACTCTAGAATGATTAAATATTTGAGTTTAACGTACATCAATACGACTGAATCGAAGTATACATATTGAGTTCGTTACATTCCTGATAGAATTAATCCTCTAACATTGCTATATATATATAGTAATTCTTACAATGTGTATAACAGACTGAATTCGAGTATTTATCGGTTTTTCACTGACATACACATACGGCCCACTTTATGACAACTCGAGTATTTTATTTGTAATGTTTACATCTTACACATGTATGTACACTGACCTAATTACACATCGAGAGGTACATTTACTCATTTACTATGTATGTACATGTATATACTTTATATATGATCCCCTAATTACACCCGGCCGGATACTACAGTTGCAATGAGAGGATACATAAATGAATATATAATTGTATGACAAAGCAATAGGGTATTACGCGTTGAGTATTACTAATTGTAAACATTGAAATTGAAATTCATATATACCATTGACCTAATTATAACTAATACTGCTTAATGTTAACATCTTAATAAATACACATACAAACTTGATCTAATTATAATAAGTACTTCAGTAAATGTAAACATTGATATTACAATACACATACGCGATTGACCTAATTATAACGAGAACTGCTAAGTGTTAACAATTGAAATATCAATACATATGTACATGTATATATGACATAATAATAAAGATACCTGTTAAAAATACTGCTAAATGCTAACATTAAGATTATCATACACATACACGATTGACCTAAATATGACGAGTACTACTAAACGGTAACATTGAGATTGTGATACATAAACACGGTTGACCTAAGTATAAGGAGTACTGCTTTATATACGATTGACCTAATTATAAGAAGTACTGCTAGCTGACATTGAGATTGGAATATATATATCTGATTGACATATAGCTATGTGTTGTTAACCTTAGTACGCCAATATAATACTCAACCGTGCTAGGAATTAATTAAGCTAATACCAAATAGTGATAAGTCGGAGGCAGAACAAAAGTACTATCTTAACCTTGGCTAATTATGTATATACGTATTTATCGTTATCTGATGAAGTATCTTACCTCAATACAAAGCCCCACCAGGAGGGCATTCCGCTCGCGCTGTTTCCTTACGTGCGGCATGGCCCCGCCCTGATGAGGTGGGAGTGGTCAGCGAGCTATTTACATCACTCTTGACCAGTGGTCAGTTTGGGAACTTGACAGTTTGAGCATTCTTCTATTACTTTGTCCGAACTCTATAGATCATTGCATTGATGCATATGGTTACATACTGATCATTAGATACAGTTGGACCACACAAGTTTTTCAAATGTTCCACGCCGGAAGTGAAGATCCTGGTCAAACGTAGAGTGCTCGACCTCTGGTGCCACAGCTGACCAGGTATTGTCTTTTAATAACTGACCACAGGTGGAACTTATTAGCCTTATACCCACATCTTATTAGGCAAACGTCCAAACCAACTGACCACTATAACCAAGAGTCTGTTACTTGATGACCAGTGCTATTATACCCCAGCTGACCAGCAGGCGTCTGAGCAGTTCTACTGTACAACCCGGCGATCGCCGCCGTCTATCAAATATATCTCCGCTGTCTCCGCTGTCTGTATACCCTACAAAACGCATCGACCGTTTGCCGATAACTATCTCAACTTCACGCACCACAGGAAATCGCCAGGAGACGAAGTTTTATATATAATTAAAGTAATTAATACTAATTACATTTCATGCAAATTACTGTCGCGTGTAGCCGCCAATCACAGACCGGCAGTATTTATCTATCGCTCTCTCTAGCGAACCGCAAGCAAAACTCATGTTGGGAAAATTATCACCAACAAAGTCGGACTTTAAGTGTGACGTGAATAACCAGTGATTCCACGTGACGCGACCCTGCTATCGACCTTGGCCAGATTGATGACCACAAAAAAAAACTAGGCCACTTTCTGCAGACGGTGCCGAATAGGAACAAATATTTCGCATCGATTTTGGTAACTAACCACCTGTTAAAAATCAGCATAGTCTCTTCCACGTACCTCCAGAAATCATTCTAATCGTCTCCTCGGTAACCGGGCACTATATAATCACATACAAATGAAGTTTTTACGATTTTTGAAGATTCGAATCTCGAGAAATCCAATAACAGGGTTCGTAAAACTGTTATCATGAAATCGTGAGTTAAAATCAATGACAGCGTTGGTGCCTTTGGTGGCAAATGACGGGTAATAACCAGTCTTATCGCGCAGAACGGGTACGACGTATTATAACAAGTCGTGTACATTTGTCTGTAGACACGGGCCAAGAGGTTTTATTCTATTTCATTTAGTTTGTTTTTAATTTTTCAATTTTCTAGCTGATTAACCTGATGATTTAAAATTTGTAATTATACTGTATTTAAACTATAGAAAAAAGTTCAATTTTATATGAATGAATATAATCGTCGATAGAATCGTCTTTTGATAGAAAGGAAAATTACGCGTTTCCAAATTGAGTTCAGTATGTTTAAAAGCTTACAAAGTCTTCCTTTGGTAAACGTTTACATTCAGTTCAATTGAGAGTTACGTGACACTTTACAGTTTTGAGTTCTATGTCCGTGTACGTGTCGCCATGACGTGTGCAAGAGCGTACGTGACCGTCTAAATACGATAACGTCAAGTCAGCATCGATCGGCGGCCATGCAGAGTACACGGCTCTTCACAAACGTCTCCCTCCGGGGGATCCGCCTCAGTCCCGAAACGTCACCATCACTCGTCTGGTGACGCGTCATTTTGTGCTACCATTCTCTAAAGAACAAACGTTTGTTAGAGGGCGACTTATCAACTGGGCAGCACACATATTCGGCTATATTCGGCTTCACAACACCGTTGAGCCAGACCACAAGTATACTCGTGCAGGAAAGCCAGCCATCAGTAGTCCTTAAACGCTTGAATCAATTGGCACAGTCAAAATTAAGGGATTCAGTGTTACAACACAACATGCACTGTACTTCTGCCACTCACAGTGATATTAGTGTCAATACTATGTCAATCACTTCACAAGATTTTCACATAACTCTGTGTAATTTCATGTATCGACATTCAGGATTTGTAGCACATATATATAAGCTTATTTGATAATCTTGTGATCATCCACAATCCATTGTAGCACATATAACAGTGTACATTGTAGCTAATCCGATACTTGAGTGGTCAACCACGATCCTTTGTTACCTTTCTCTTCTCCACCTTACATTGTCATACCTGAAGTTCTCTCCTGTACAGTTCGTCATCTTTAACCTGTGTACGGCTTGTTATTGATACTTTTTGCGTATAATCATCCACAATTCCTTATATCATACAGTATACAGTTGTCTTATCAGTTAATTGACAACCAAAATGTTTTCCCCTGGACTTAAGATCCACCAGATGAAGTGTTTCCCGAGGCCACACTTCACCAACATGACCAATGAAAAACAAACATTAAAGTAAGTAAAAAAATCAACATTAACACCTAACAATACATTACAACATTAACACTTAACAATACATTACGATGGACATTCTCGCGTATCGCAGTATACACAACTTTATAATGATTTTAGTGTTAACCGAGTCATGGTTTTCAGTTAACTGCAACAACGCTTCGTTGTTAATATCTTCATAGTCTTCGGCATAGTCAGCAGAATGTTTGAAAATTATAGTTTCGTTCGATTACATCGTACGTGACCTGTCTTTTAAAGTTATTTTTAATTTTCACTGTACGTAAATTGTGTTCTCCTTGCGCAAACCTGATCTCCGTTTTCTCAAAAAACATGCGTCATTTTAGTGTTACAAAGTTTTTTCTCAGGCACTGTTCCACTTTTGCATGTTCATAAGAGTTCTAATGAAATCAGGGAGGCACAGATGTTCACACTTTGATTTGTAACAACTAAGACTAATGTCAACAACGCTCTTCCTCTGCTCTGTTTTCCTGGTTTCTATCATACGTGTGGCACTATCGTATTATTTCAAATTGGGTTATTACGTATAAGACTCTTATATTACTGGACAGCTACAGCTTGCATACTACTACTTGTTTTATCTATATGAGAATGTCCGTGCAATTATTACACGTGACCTACTATAGCGAATGTCCGTTAAATCAAACATGACCTACTATAAAAATGTTCGTGAAGTCACACGTGATCTTCTGTAAAGAATGTCAGCTAAGTCACACTTGATCTATATAGCGAATGTCCTTGAAGTCACGCAGGGGCGGGTCCAGGTGAGGGCGTAATTGGCGTACCCCCCCC
>NW_018405749.1:227743-237603 GCF_002113885.1 Mizuhopecten yessoensis
AAAAACTATCGTAATCTGCTAATATTGTATTGAATATGGCAATTTATCATATTCATTAATTAAACACATAAACACCCTGACACTTTAACTATAAAATATACATGCTCCAAGTCAGGAACCGTTACATTAGTGCATTTCACAATTATTTTATGGTTTTTTAGTAAAAAAAAAGTCCATTTTTTTTTTCGACTCGCTCCGCTCGGAGAAAGATTTGATTCTATACCCCCTCTTTCAAATATCTTAGAAACGCCCCTGACACGTGACCTAGAATTGTACTATAGAGAATGTCCATAAAGTCACACGTGACCTATATAGCGAAAGTCCATGTGAAGTCACACGTAACCTATATAGCGAATGTCCGTAAAGTCACTAGTGACCTATTATAGCCAATTTCCGTTAAGTCACCCGTGACCTACATGTATGTAACGGAAGTCCGTGAAGTCACACGTGAACTACTATAGAGAATGTTACTGAAGTCACACGTGGTCGACTATAGAAAATGTCCGTCAAGTCACATACATGTATAACATACAATGTACCTCGTCTAATACGAAATTTCTGTGGAGTGTTATGTGATCCATAAAAGGGAATGTTCATAGAGTCACTTGTGATATTCCATGTGCTATAAGGAACGCCGTGCGTGCAGTCACACGTGACATACCATGTACCATAAGGAATGTTCGTGGAGGCACACATGACATGCCATGTACCATAAGGAATATCCATGGAGCCACACGTGACCTACCATGTACCATAAGGAATGTTCGTGGAGGCACACATGACATGCCATGTACCATAAGGAATATCCATGGAGCCACACGTGACCTACCATGTACCATAAGGAATGTCCGTTGCGTCACACATGACATACCATGTACCATAAGGAATGTCCGTGGAGTCACACGTGACATACATGTATGTAACGGAAGTCCGTGAAGTCACACGTGACCTACTATAGAAAATGTCCGTGAAGTCACATACATGTATAACATACAATGTACCACGTCTAATACGAAATTTCTGTGGAGGTTTATGTGATCCATAAAAGGGAATGTTCATAGAGTCACTTGTGATATACCATGTGCTATAAGGAACGCCGTGCGTGCAGTCACACGTGACATACCATGTACCATAATGAATGTCCGTGGCGTCACTTATTACATTTCATGTACCCTCATGAATGTCCTTGGAGTGACATGTGACATACCATGTACCACAAGGAATGTCCGTGGAGTCACACGTGACATACAATGTACTATAAGGAATATCCATGGAGCCACACGTGACATACCATGTACCGTAAGGAATGTCCTTGGAGTCACACTTGACATACCATGTACCATAAGGAATTCCGTGGAGTCACACGTGACATGCCATGTACCATAAGGAATACCCATGGAGTCACACGTAACATACCATGTACCATAAGGAATGTCCGTGGAGTCACACGTGACATACCATGGACCATAAGCAATGTCCGTGGAGTAACACGTGACATACCATGGACCATAAGGAATGTCCGTGGAGTCACACGTGACATACCATGTACCATAAGTTATGTCCGTGGAGTCACACGTGACATACAATGTACCATAATGAATGTCCGTTGCGTCACACATGACATACAATGTACCAAATGGAATATCCATTGAGCCACACGTGACATACCATGTACCATAAGTAATGTCCGTGGAGTCACACGTGACATACCATGGACCATAAGGAATGTCCGTTGCGTCACACATGACATACCATGTACCAAATGGAATATCGATGGAGCAACACGTGACATACCATGTACCACAAGGAATGTCCGTGGAGTCACACGTGACATATAATGTACTATAAGGAATATACATGGAGCCACACGTGACCTACCATGTACCATAAGGAATGTCCGTGGAGTCACACGTGACATGCCATGTACCATAAGGAATACCCATGGAGCCACACGTGACATAGCATGTACCATAAGGAACGTCCGTGGAGTCACACGTGACATACCATGTACCATAACTAATGTCCGTGGAGTCACACGTGACATTCCATGTACCATAAGGAATGGCCGTGGAGTCACAGTGACATACCATGTACGATAAGGAATGTTCGTGGAGTCACATATGACATACCATGTACCATAAGGAATACACATGGAGCCACACGTGACATAGCATGTACCATAAGGAACGTCCGTGGAGTCACACGTGACATACCATGTACCATAACTAATGTCCGTGGAGTCACACGTGACATTCCATGTACCATAAGGAATGGCCGTGGAGTCACAGTGACATACCATGTACGATAAGGAATGTTCGTGGAGTCACATATGACATACCATGTACCATAAGGAAGATCCATGGAGCCACACGGGACATACCATGTACCATAAGGAATGGCCGTGGAGTCACAGTGACATACCATGTACGATAAGGAATGTTCGTGGAGTCACACATGACATACCATGTACCATAAGGAATACACATGGAGCCACACGTGACATAGCATGTACCATAAGGAATGTCCGTGGAGACACACGTGACATGCCATGTACCATAAGTAATGTCCGTGGAGTCACACGTGACATACCATGTACCATAAGGAATGTCCGTGGAGTGACATGTGACATACCATTTGAACTGCCCACAGAGTCACGCGTGATCTACATGTACCATAGGGAATTTCCTTGGTCTACTTTAGAAAGTGCAGCATGTGACTTGAGCACTTTTTTCCGTACAAAAATATTGGCCAAATGTATTGAATTCAAAGAACAATAAATTTAGGGTTACATAAATGCAGTGTGCAGTAATGAATACAGGGAGGTCATTTCCTTGTTCACATACTGACATACGCTTTGTTATGTAAAAGCTTCAATTCATGATATCCTATTAAAATCATGATAAAGACAAGTTGGTTTTATAGACCGACTCGTGACCAATGTGACTGATTGTTGAGCAGCAGTTTCACTATCATGACGATGCAAAAACGGAATGGTTTATCCTCGAGAGTCTGGCTGATCCATCGCTTTGCGCATGTCGTTTCACCATTCCTAGTGTAATTCCCTTACAATTCCAAACGTTCAGAAATTCAGATAAAAACTATAGAAATGCAATTTATTTTACTAAATTGCAGTGCTACATAAATGGGACTTTGAAGCGTCTACGTCTTGTACCTGTGATGTGTTTCCCAGTGTTAAATGTCTCCAGCACAGTTATTGGGCGGACTTCCCGTACATCCGGAGCTCCATGGGGATCTCTGGTTATTGGATATGTACGACCACAGTTTAAATTACATTGAAATAACATGTTAAGCTTTCAAGTCCTTTTCATACAAGTTAAACTCAATGACAAAAAATAATACGAACAGTAAATAACTTCAACGTTTAAACTCTACTGATTCATCGTGTAATATCTAAGTTGAAATTGATTATTTTTTCAGCTTAAGCATGAGATCAAAGCACTTGCAGAACTTGATAGCATTCATATTTTCGTCTGTAATATTTGAAGTACCACATTTTTTTTCACAAGTCATTCATTTAATGATATATTTCAAAAAGTGTATGAGAGAATTCTTAAAATCGCCGGTATACGTTCATTAACAAGTACAATCTTAACCATTAACAGCAGTATCAAAGTACCACTGCTACTGTATCATATAGTACATCGCTGTGCTTATGTCACTTCGTAATAAAATATATTATATAATGTTGTACCAATATAAGTATACTATTGTCAACCTTGGTTGTAATGTGTGTATTAGTATGGACAAATCTAGTACTTAAAGTTCGCTTCATCTTCTTTTATTTGTTGTCTCGTTTGCAGGTGCGTTTGTGTTAAATAGAGACCCTTGAAAGAGTGAATATCGATCATTGACCTTTGTTAAGCCAGCAAAACTCGTTTTCCAGATCTGCATTAGCTGTTCCAACTCCGTGTACTTTGAACGTCCCCTCCCCAAGGTCCTTTCCGTGCATAGATCACACACTGACCTACATGTTGTTTACTCACACTTTGATCCGGCGGCCATTACTAACGCGTTCCCAGAACCTGTTCACTTCCGGTATAGGAAAGTTTGACCTAGATTCCACTTTCGTTTGTGTGAAATAACAACATCGAGACAGCGTTCGATTGTAATTAGACGCCATTAAACAATCAATTACACATTTTGGTCGTTTTGTATCGATTATATGCCAGGTATAATGGATTGTTGCTGACGAGATGGAGCTGTGATGCGCTCGGTAGTCACCCCAGGTGGGGTCGACATCTTTAATGACAGGCTTTGCTAACGATCATTGCCCCCAGGACATGTCGATCCCGTCAGCCTACATGCATCAGAAGTACGGGTATGATTACCCAATCGTAACTCAGCAAGGTCACCAATAGCTGTCCACGTACAATATCCGCACTCCACGGACAATGGCGGAAATGTATCCATACACTGCGATAACTACCGTACACATACACAATCCATACACTGTGATACATTGTAACTACATGTACACATACACTGTGATAACTACCGTACACATACACAATCCATACACTGTGATACATTGTAACTACATGTACACATACACTGTGATAACTACCGTACACATACACAATCCATACACTGTGATACATTGTAACTACATGTACACATACACTGTGATAACTACCGTACACATACACAATCCATACACTGTGATACATTGTAACTACATGTACACATACACTGTGATAACTACCGTACACATACACAATCCATACACTGTGATACATTGTAACTACATGTACACATACACTGTGATAACTACCGTACACATACACAATCCATACACTGTGATACATTGTAACTACATGTACACATACACTGTGATAACTACCGTACACATACACAATCCATACACTGTGATACATTGTAACTACATGTACACATACACTGTGATAACTACCGTACACATACACAATCCATACACTGTGATACATTGTAACTACATGTACACATACACTGTGATAACTACCGTACACATACACAATCCATACACTGTGATACATTGTAACTACATGTACACATACACTGTGATAACTACCGTACACATACACAATCCATACACTGTGATACATTGTAACTACATGTACACATACACTGTGATAACTACCGTACACATACACAATCCATACACTGTGATACATTGTAACTACATGTACACATACACTGTGATAACTACCGTACACATACACAATCCATACACTGTGATACATTGTAACTACATGTACACATACACTGTGATAACTACCGTACACATACACAATCCATACACTGTGATACATTGTAACTACATGTACACATACACTGTGATAACTACCGTACACATACACAATCCATACACTGTGATACATTGTAACTACATGTACACATACACTGTGATAACTACCGTACACATACACAATCCATACACTGTGATACATTGTAACTACATGTACACATACACTGTGATAACTACCGTACACATACACAATCCATACACTGTGATACATTGTAACTACATGTACACATACACTGTGATAACTACCGTACACATACACAATCCATACACTGTGATACATTGTAACTACATGTACACATACACTGTGATAACTACCGTACACATACACAATCCATACACTGTGATACATTGTAACTACATGTACACATACACTGTGATAACTACCGTACACATACACAATCCATACACTGTGATACATTGTAACTACATGTACACATACACTGTGATAACTACCGTACACATACACAATCCATACACTGTGATACATTGTAACTACATGTACACATACACTGTGATAACTACCGTACACATACACAATCCATACACTGTGATACATTGTAACTACATGTACACATACACTGTGATAACTACCGTACACATACACAATCCATACACTGTGATACATTGTAACTACATGTACACATACACTGTGATAACTACCGTACACATACACAATCCATACACTGTGATACATTGTAACTACATGTACACATACACTGTGATAACTACCGTACACATACACAATCCATACACTGTGATACATTGTAACTACATGTACACATACACTGTGATAACTACCGTACACATACACAATCCATACACTGTGATACATTGTAACTACATGTACACATACACTGTGATAACTACCGTACACATACACAATCCATACACTGTGATACATTGTAACTACATGTACACATACACTGTGATAACTACCGTACACATACACAATCCATACACTGTGATACATTGTAACTACATGTACACATACACTGTGATAACTACCGTACACATACACAATCCATACACTGTGATACATTGTAACTACATGTACACATACACTGTGATAACTACCGTACACATACACAATCCATACACTGTGATACATTGTAACTACATGTACACATACACTGTGATAACTACCGTACACATACACAATCCATACACTGTGATACATTGTAACTACATGTACACATACACTGTGATAACTACCGTACACATACACAATCCATACACTGTGATACATTGTAACTACATGTACACATACACTGTGATAACTACCGTACACATACACAATCCATACACTGTGATACATTGTAACTACATGTACACATACACTGTGATAACTACCGTACACATACACAATCCATACACTGTGATACATTGTAACTACATGTACACATACACTGTGATAACTACCGTACACATACACAATCCATACACTGTGATACATTGTAACTACATGTACACATACACTGTGATAACTACCGTACACATACACAATCCATACACTGTGATACATTGTAACTACATGTACACATACACTGTGATAACTACCGTACACATACACAATCCATACACTGTGATACATTGTAACTACATGTACACATACACTGTGATAACTACCGTACACATACACAATCCATACACTGTGATACATTGTAACTACATGTACACATACACTGTGATAACTACCGTACACATACACAATCCATACACTGTGATACATTGTAACTACATGTACACATACACTGTGATAACTACCGTACACATACACAATCCATACACTGTGATACATTGTAACTACATGTACACATACACTGTGATAACTACCGTACACATACACAATCCATACACTGTGATACATTGTAACTACATGTACACATACACTGTGATAACTACCGTACACATACACAATCCATACACTGTGATACATTGTAACTACATGTACACATACACTGTGATAACTACCGTACACATACACAATCCATACACTGTGATACATTGTAACTACATGTACACATACACTGTGATAACTACCGTACACATACACAATCCATACACTGTGATACATTGTAACTACATGTACACATACACTGTGATAACTACCGTACACATACACAATCCATACACTGTGATACATTGTAACTACATGTACACATACACTGTGATAACTACNCACTGTGATAACTACCGTACACATACAAAATCCATGCACTGTGATAACTACCGTACACATACAGAATCCATGCACTGTGATAACTACCGTACACATACAGAATCTATACACTGTGATAACTACCGTACACATACAAAATCCATGCACTTTGATAACTACCGTACACATACAGAATCCATGCACTGTGATAACTACCGTACTCATACAGAATCTATACACTGTGATAACTACCGTACACATACACTGTGATAACTACCGTACACATACACTGTGATAACTACCGTACACATACAACATCTATACACTGTGATAACTACCGTACACATACAAAGTCCATGCACTGTGATAACTACCGTACACATACAGAATCCTTGCACTGTGATAACTACCGTACACATACAAAATCCATACACTGTGGTCACTACCGTTCGTGCTCATATATACAGTAACACACTGCAGTAACTACCGCACGTGCTCATTTACACCAAACCACGGTCACTTCCGTACGTGCCAAAATACACCAAACAGCGGTCACTACCGCACGTGCTCATTTACACCACACTGTGGTCACTACCGCACGTGCTCATTTACACCACACCACGGTAACTACCGCACGTGCTCATTTAAACCAAACCACGGTCACTACCGCACGTGCTCATTTACACCACACCACGGTCACTACCGCACATGTTCATTTACACCACACCGCGATAACTACCACACGTGCTCATTTACACCACACCGCGGTCACTATCGCACGTGCTCATTTACACCACACCGCGGTCACTACAGCACATGCTCATATATACCACACTGCAGTAACTACCGCACGTGCTCATTTACACCACACCGCGGTCACTACCGTACGTGCCCATGTACACCATGCTGCGTTCACTACCGTACGTGCGAATTTACACCACACTGCGGTTACTTCCGTATGTGCTGATTTACACCAAACAGCGGTAACTACCACACGTGTACATTTACACCACATCGCGGTCATTACCGCACGTGCTCATTTACACCACACCGCGGTAACTACCACACATGTTCATTTACACCACATCGCGGTATCTACCGCACGTGCTCATACAATGCATATACCACACTACTGTAACTACGTACGTGCTCATATACACCACACCGCGGTTACCGTACTAATATTTTTTTCACACCCGGTTACTACCACACGTACATGTACACACACCACACACCGCGCTCACTGCTATATTACTGTAATTCTGCTCTAACAAAGGTAGAAAGCACTTTGATTCATTGATCGTATTATGTTGTTTAATGACTTTCCTCAAAGTTGACTTCTTTAAGAATAAATCTTCCATAGCATTTCCTTATTTTGACTTTGACCGTCTCCAAATCAATATACTTTTGTTCGGCGTAACCTTAACCACAGAGATATTAGCACTGCAGGTTTCTTGTAGACGAATAGTGGATAGCAGACTACCACTACGAATCATTACAATACAGGTCCAATACTAAAGTAAACTGTAGAGGATTTTAGACGAGCGAATATAGGTCCAATACTTACACAGATGGTAAAGGATATTAGGCAAACGAATATAGGTCCAATACTAACACAGATAGAAAATTGTAGACGCGCGTGTAGAGGTCCAATACTTACACATATGGTATGGAATATTAGACGAGGGAATATAGGTCCAATTACTTACACAGATGGTAAAGGATATTAGGCAAGCGAATATAGGTCCAATACTTACACAGATGGTAAAGGATATTAGGCAAGCGATTATAGGTCCAATACTTACACAGATGGTAAAGGATATTAGACGAGCAAATATAGGTCCAATCCTAACACAGATGGTAAAGGATATTAGGCAAGCGAATATAGGTCCAATACTTACACAGATGGTAAAGGATATTAGACGATCGAATATAGGTCCAATACTTACACAGAGGGTAAGTCATATCAGACGAGCGAATAAAGGTCCAATACTGACATAGATGGTAAAGGATATTAGACAAGCAAATATAGGTCCAATCCTAACACAGATGGTAAAGGATATTAGGCAAGCGAATAGAGGTCCAATACTTACACAGATGGTAAAGGAGATTCGACGAGCGAATATAGGTCCAATACTAACATAGATGGTAAAGGATATTAGACAAGCGAATATACAAATGTAGGTCCAATACTTACACAGATGGTAAAGGATATTAGACGAGGGAATATAGATCCAATACTTACACAGATGGTAAAGGATATTAGACGAGCAAATATAGGTCCAATACTTACACAGATGGTAAAGGATATTAGACAAGCAAATATAGGTCCAATACTTACACAGATGGTAAATCATATCAGACGAGCGAATAAAGGTCCAATACTAACATAGATGG
>NW_018405749.1:242014-243487 GCF_002113885.1 Mizuhopecten yessoensis
CAAGCGAATATAGGTCCAATACTTACATGTACACAGATGGAAAAGGATATTAGACGAGCGAATATAGGTCCAATACTTACACAGATGGTAAAGGATATTAGGCGAGCGAATATAGGTCCAATACTTACATGTACACAGATTGTAAAGGATATCAGACGAGCGAATATAGGTCCAATACTTACACAGATGGTAAAGGATATTAGACGAGCGAATATAGGTCCAATACTTACACAGATGGTAAAGGATATTAGGCAAACGAATATAGGTCCAATACTTACACAGATGGTAAAGGATATTAGGCAAGCGAATATAGGTCCAATACTTACATGTACACAGATGGAAAAGGATATTAGACAAGCGAATATAGGTCCAATACTTACGTCCAATACTAACACAGATGGTAAAGGATATGAGACGAGCGAATATAGGTCCAATGCTTATTTCCAATACTATCACAGATTATAAAGGATATTAGACAAGCGAATATAGGTCCAATACTTAGGTCCAATACTAACGTAGATGGTAAAAATTATAGACGTATGTGTAGAGGTCCAATTCTTTCACAGATGGTAGAGAATTGTAGACGCACGTGTAGAGGTCCTATACTAACACAGAAGGTAGAGAATTGTAGACGCACGTGCAGAAGTCCAATATTAACACAGCTGGTAGAGAATTGTAGATGCATGTGTAGAGGTCCAATATTAACACAGCTGGTAGAGAATTGTAGACGCATGTGTAGAGGTCCAATATTAACACAGAAGGAAGAGAATTGAAGACGCACGTGTAGAGGTCCAATACTAACACAACTGGTATAGAATTTTAGACGCACGTGTAGAGGTCCAATGCTAACACAGATGGTAGAGAATTGTAGACGCACGTGTTGAGGTCCAATACTAACACAGATGGTAGAGAATTATAGACGCACGTGTAAAGGTCCAATGCTAACACAGATGGTAGAGAATAGTAGACGCACGAGTAGAGGTTCAATGTTAACACTGATGGTAGATAATTATAGACGCTACAGTAGAGGTCAAAAGTTAACACTGATGGTAGAGGACTGAAGACGCACCAGAAGAGGTCCAATGATAAAACTGATGGTAGAGGATTGTAGACGCACAAGTAGAGGTTCAATGTTAACACTGATGGTAGAGAATTATAGACGCACCAGTAGAGGTTCAATGTTAACTGATGGTAGAGGACTGAAGACGCACCAGTAGAGGTCCAATGTTAACACTGATGATAGAGGATTGTAGACGCACGAGTAGAGGTTCAATGTTAACACTGTTCGTAGAGAATTATAGACGCACCAGTAGAGGTACAATGTTAACACTGATGGTACAGGACTGAAGACGCACGAGTAGAGGTCCAATGTTAACACTGATTATAGAGGATTGTAGACGCACCAGTAGAGGTCCAATGTTAACACTGATGATAGAGGATTGTAGACGCACCAGTAGAGGTTCAATGTTAACA
>NW_018405749.1:243682-246817 GCF_002113885.1 Mizuhopecten yessoensis
CAATGTTAACACTGATGATAGAGGATTGTAGACGCACCAGTAGAGGCTCAGTGTTAACACTGATGATAGAGGATTGTAGACGCACCAGTAGAGGTTCAGTGTTAACACTGATGATAGAGGATTGTAGACGCCCCCGTAGAGGTTCAATGTTAACACTGATGATAGAGGATTGTAAACGCACCAGTAGAGGCCCAATGTTAACACTGATGATAGAGGATTGTAAACGCACCAGTAGAGGTTCAATGTTAACACTGATGGTAGAGGATTGTAGACGCACGAGTAGAGGTCCAATGTTAACACTGATGGTAGAGGATTGTAGACGCACCAGTAGAGGTTCCGTGTTAACGCTGATGATAGAGGATTGTAGACGCACCAGTAGAGGGCCAATGTTAACACTGATGATAGAGGATTGTAAACGCACCAGTAGAGGCCCAATGTTAACACTGATGATAGAGGATTGTAAACGCACCAGTAGAGGTTCAATGTTAACACTGGTGATAGAGGATTGTAGACGCACCAGTAGAGGGTCAATGTTAACACTGATGATAGAGGATTGTAGACGCACGAGTAGAGGTCCAATGTTAACACTGATGGTAGAGAATTGTAGACGCACCAGTAGAGGTCCAATGTTAACACTGATGATAGAGGATTGTAGACGCACCAGTAGAGGTTCAATGTTAACACTGATGATAGAGGATTGTAGACGCACCAGTAGAGGTCCAATGTTAACAATGATGATATAGAAAAATGTAGAGGATTAAAGACGCAGTAGAGTATTGAACGAGTAGAAGCTCAACACAATTAGGTGGTAGATAATTGTAAAAAAAGGATAATAAGAAATCGGATTCATAAAAAACACAGATTGTAATAGGTCATTACTATATAGAAATATAGAACGTAATAAATCGTTTCAGTACTACAGTATGTATCGGCTGCAGCAGTAACAGTCATTAAACAGGATCAATCAATGTGACGGTCTAACGTCACGACTACAGTATGGTACAGGTAATGGCTATAGCAGTAACAGTCCATTATATAGGATCAATCAAGGTAATTGTCTAACGTCTGGACTACAGTATGGTAACGGCTGTAGCAGTAACAGTCCATTATACATGATCAATCAAGGTGACTGTCTAACGTCCGGACTACAGTTTGGTAACGGCTGTAGCAATAACAGTTCATTTTACATGATCAATCAAGGTGACTGTCTAACGTCCGGGCTACAGTTTGGTAACGGCTGTAGTAGTAACAGTCCATTATACTGGATCTATCATGTTGCCTGTCTAACGTCCGGACTACAGTATGGTAACGGCTGTAGTAGTAACAGTCCCTTATACATGATCAATCAAGGTGACTGTCTAACGTCCGGGCTACAGTTTGGTAACGGCTGTAGCAGTAACAGTTCATTTTACATGATCAATCAAGGTGACTGTCTAACGTCCGGACTACAGTTTGGTAACGGCTGTAACAGTAACAGTTCATTTTACATGATCAATCAAGGTGACTGTCCAACGTCCGGGCTACAGTTTGGTAACGGCTGTAGTAGTAACAGTCCATTATACTGCATCTATCATGTTGCCTGTCTAACGTCCGGACTACAGTGTGGTAACGCCTGTAGCAGTAATACTCCATTTTTCAGGATCAATCAAGGTGACTGTCTAACGTCCGGACTACATGGTTATAACGTCTGTAGCAGTAACAGTCCATTATAAAGGATCAATCAAGGTGACTGTCTAACGTCAGCACTAAAGTATGTATCGGCTGTAACAGTAACAGTCCATTATACAGGATCAATCAAGGTGACTGTCTAACGTCCGGACTACAGTATGGTAACGGCTGTAGCAGTGACATTACATTATACAGGATCAATCAAGGTGACTGTCTTACGTCCGGACTACAGTATGGTAACGGCTGTAGCAGTAACAGTCAATTATATATAAAGGATCAATCATGGTGAATGTCTTACGTACAGATTACAGTATGGTAACGGCTGTAGCAGCAACAGTCAATTATATATACTGGATCAATCATGGTAACTGTCTAACGTCCGGACTACAGTGTGGTAACGCCTGTAGCAGTAACAGTCCATTATAAAGATTAAATCATGGTGACTGTCTAACGTCCGAACTACAGTGTGGTAACGCCTGTAGCAGTAACAGTCCATTATAAAGGATCAATCATGGTGACTGTCTAACGTCCGAACTACAGTATGATAACGGCTGTAGCAGTAACAGTCAATTATAAAGGATCAATCAAGGTGACTGTCTAACGTCCAGACTACAGTATGGTGACGGCTGTAGCAGTAACAGTCCATTATACAGGAACAATCAAGGTGACTGTCTAACGCCCGGAATACAGTATGTATCGGCTGTAGCAATAACAGTCCATTAAACATGATCAATCAAGGTGACTGTCTAACGTCCGGACTACAGTATGGTGACGGCTGTAGCAGTAACAGTCCATCATACAGGATTAATCAAGGTCACTGTCTTACATCAGGACTACAGTATGACAACGGCTGTAGCAGTAACAGTCCATTATACAGGATCAATCATGTTGACTGTCTAACGTCCGGACTACAGTATGGTAACGGCTGTAGCAGTAACAGTCAATTATAAAGGATCAATCAAGGTGACTGTCTAACGTCCGAACTACAGTATGATAACGGCTGTAGCAGTAACAGTCAATTATAAAGGATCAATCAAGGTGACTGTCTAACGTCCGAACTACAGTATGATAACGGCTGTAGCAGTAACAGTCAATTATATATACTGGATCAATCATGGTAACTGTCTAACGTCCGGACTACAGTGTGGTAACGGCTGTAGCAGTAACAGTCCATTAAACAGGTCCAATCAATGTGACGGTCTAACGTCACGACTACAGAATGATAAAGTTTGTACTGTAGCAGTAACAGTCCATTATACGGGATCAATGAAGGTGACTGTCTTACGTCCGGACTACAGTATGGTAACGGCTGTAGCAGTAACAGTCAATTATATATACTGGATCAATCAAGGTAACTGTCTAACGTCCGACTACAGTGTGGTAACGCTTGTAGCAGGAACAGTCCATTATACTGGATCAAATATGGTAACTGTCTAACGTCTGGACTACCGTATGGTAACGGCTGTA
>NW_018405749.1:248747-249172 GCF_002113885.1 Mizuhopecten yessoensis
TTAACGTCCGACTACAGTGTGGTAACGATTGTAACAGGAACAGTCCATTATACTGGATCAATCATGGTAACTGTCTAACTTCCGGCCTACAGTATGGTAACGGCTGTAGCAGTAACAGTCCATAATACAGGATCAATCAAGGTGACTGTCTGACGTCCGGACTACAGTATGGTAACTGCTGTAGCAGTAACAGTCCATTATACAGGATTATATAGGATCAATCATTGTGACTATCTAACGTCCGGACTAAAGTATGGTAACGGCTGTAGCAGTAACAGTCAATTATGTATACAGGATCAATCATGGTGACTGTCTTACGTACAGACTACAGAATGGTAAGGGCTGTAGCAGTAACAGTCCATTATATAGGATCAATCATTGTGACTGTCTAACGTCCGGACTACAGTATGGTAACGGCTGTAGCA
>NW_018405750.1:0-216 GCF_002113885.1 Mizuhopecten yessoensis
CGATGTAGATGACTACGCTACATTGACGATGTAGATGACTACGCTGCATTGACGGTGTAGATGACTCACTACACTGATGATGTAGATGACTATGCTACATTGACGATGTAGATGACGACGCTACACTTATGATGTAGATGACTACGCTACATTGAAGATGTAGATGATTATGCTACATTGACGATGTAGATGACTACGCTACACTTACGATGTAGA
>NW_018405750.1:4490-4671 GCF_002113885.1 Mizuhopecten yessoensis
TCTACATTGACGGTGTAGATGACTATGCTACATTGACGGTGTAGATGACTCACTACACTGATGATGTAGAAGACTATGCTACATTGACGATGTAGATGACTACGCTACACTTATGATGTAGATGACTACGCTACATTGACGATGTAGATGACTATGCTACATTGACGATGTAGATGACTAC
>NW_018405751.1:0-216 GCF_002113885.1 Mizuhopecten yessoensis
AGGTGTATCATTGAGTTTATTGTTTATCTACACATAATACAGGTGCACCATTGAGTTTATTGTTTATCTACACATTATAGAGGTTTGAGTGTATTGCTTATCTACACATTATACAGGTGTATCATTGAGTTAATTGCTTATCTACACATTATATAGGTTTGAGTGTATTGCTTATCTACACATTATACAGATGCATCATTGAGTTTATTGCTTATC
>NW_018405751.1:7181-7755 GCF_002113885.1 Mizuhopecten yessoensis
GTATTGCTTATCTACACATTCTACAGGTGTATCATTGAGTTTATTGTTTATCTACACATTATATATGTGTATCATTGACATTATCGTTTATCTACACATTATACAGGTGTATCATTGAGTTTATTGTTTATCTACACATAATACAGGGGTACCATTGAGTTTATTGTTTATCTACACATTATACAGGTGCATCATTGCGTGTATTGCTTATCTACACATTCTACAGTTGTATCATTGAGTTTATTGTTTATCTACACATTATACAGATGCATCATTAAGTTTATTGCTTATCTACACATTATACAGGTGTATCATTAAGTTTATTGTTTATCTACACATAATACAGGTGTACCATTGAGTTTATTGTTTATCTACACATTATACAGATGCATCATTAAGTTTATTGCTTATCTACACATTATACAGTTGTATCATTAAGTTTATTGTTTATCTACACATAATACGGGTGTACCATTGAGTTTATTGTTTATCTACACATTATACAGATGCATCATTGAGTTTATTGTTCATCTACACATTATACAGGTGTATCATTGAGTTTATTGTTTATATA
>NW_018405751.1:9290-10226 GCF_002113885.1 Mizuhopecten yessoensis
CTTCTACAACACTCTAACACTATCGTTTATCTCAACAACACTCAAACACTATTGTTTACCTCAACAACACTCAAACACTATTGTTTACCTCAACAACACTCAAACACTATCGTTTANAAACTAGTGACATTTTGTCATTATTAACTCAAATATGATGTCCTTGCGGCGTTCATGTTCTTGTCGACTATATATAAATAAATATGTAAATAACCAAATATTGTCACCACTTCTGACCACACAAAAAAACTACTGATTGTTTCGTACGTTAGATTGTATGTGGAGCCGAGGAAGACTGGTTTCCTGGAGCCTAAGGAAGCCTCAGTGTATGGAAGCTCTGTGACCACCTCGTCAAAGTACATGTCCTTCATCAGTGTCGGGTGTCTACCATACATCTGGTCGACCAGTGCCATCGCCACCTGATACGATTCCAAACTGTGTTTTAGTCTTTGTAACATAGGACCATGATTGGATCATAAACAATGATCTGCAAAAACCTATGCTTATATGTGCAAATATGGGGTAAATTGGACTATTAATTGAAAGCAGTGTAGAAGTTGTGCGCATTTGGTGAGCAGACTCAAGGAAATATATCTCCAATCCCAAGCAAGACAGCAAATCTAACAAGGGTTAACCACCAGTTTTTTTTCTGTTTTCCATCATAACATTATTTACTAATATTGCTCAATGATCGTATTAAGAAATCAGTCACAACTAATACATATTTTCATATTATTTCCTGCGATATTGTAGTAAAAGAAGCTTATCCGGCTTTTTTCATCATTTCAGTTTATATTGGTCAAATTCATTCACAGTAAAACATTTATCATTTGTTTTATTATACTTTGCACATTTTGAATGCTCCGATAAAGGTCTTATACAGGTGTATCATTTAGTTTATCGTTTATCTACACATTATACAGGTGTATCATTGAGTGT
>NW_018405751.1:14239-18960 GCF_002113885.1 Mizuhopecten yessoensis
CAGTTTATCGTTTATCTACACATTATACTGGTGTATCATTGAGTGTATTGCTTATCTACACATTATACAGGTGTATCATTGAGTGTATTGTTTATCTACACATTATACAGGTGTATCATTGAGTTTATTGCTTATCTACACATTATACAGGTGTATCATTGAGTTTATTGTTTATATACACATTATACAGGTGTAGCATTGAGTTTATTGCTTATCTAAACATTAAACAGGTGTATCATTGAGTTTATTGTTTCTCTACACAGGTGTATCATTGAGTTTATTGTTTATATACACATTTTACAGGTGTATCATTGAGTTTATTGCTTATCTACACATTATCCAGGTGTATCATTGAGTGTATTGTTTATCTACACATTATACAGGTGTATCATTGAGTTTATTGTTTATCTACACATTATACCGGGGTATCATTGAGTTTATTGGTTATCTACACATCATACAGGTGTATCATTGAGTTTATTGTTTATATACACATTTTACAGGTGTATCATTGAGTTTATTGCTTATCTACACATTATACAGGTGTATCATTGAGTTTATTGCTTATATACACATTATCAAGTGTATCATTGAGTTTATTGTTTATTTACACATTATACAGGTGTATCGTTGAGTTTATCGTTTATCCTCACTGTATACAGGTGTATCATTGAGTTTATCGTTTATCTACACATTATACAGGTGTATCATTGAGTTTATTGCTTATATACACATTATCAAGTGTTTCATTGAGTTTATTGTTTATTTACACATTATACAGGTGTATCATTGAGTTTATCGTTTATCTACACGGTATACAAGTGTATCATTGAGTTTATCGTTTATCTACACTGTATACAGGTGTATCACTGAGTTTATCTACACATTATACAGGTGTATCATTGAGTTTATCGTTTATCTACACTGTATACAGGTGTATCATTGAGTTTACCTACACATGATACAGGTGTATCATTGAGTGTATTGCTTATCTACACATGATACAGGTGTATCATTTAATAGTTTTCTTATTTATCTACACATCATTATACAGGTGTATCATTTAGTTTACTTATTTATCTACAAATTATACGGTCGTATCGTTGCGTCAAATGTATCTACACATGTTTATGTGTATGTGAAATAGTAATATTGCTGTAAATCAATCTAGGATACCAAATAGTCATATTACTGTTAATCAATAAAGGATACTAAATAGTCATACTACTGTAAATCATTCTAGGATATTAAATAGTCATACTACTGTAAATCAATCTAGGATATTAAATAGTCATACTACTGTAAATCAATATAGGATATTAAATAGTCATATTACTGTTAATCAATAAAGGATACTAAATAGTCATACTACTGTAAATCATTCTAGGATATTAAATAATCATACTACTGTAAATCATTCTAGGATAATAAATAGTCATACTACTGTAAATCATTCTAGGATATTAAATAGTCATATTACCGTAAATCAACTAGTCATACTACTGTAACTCATTCTAGGATAGTAAATAGTCATATTACTGTAAAGCATTCTAGGATATTATATAGTCATACTACTGGAAATCATTCTAGGATAGTAAATAGTCATATTACTGTAAATTAATATAGGATATTAAATAATCACACTACTGTAAATCATCCTAGGATATTAAATAATCATACTTCTGTAAATCATTCTAAGATATTAAATAGTCATCCTACTGTAACTCATTCTAGGATAGTAAATAGTCATATTACCGTAAATCAACTAGTCATACTACTGTAATTCATTCTAGTATATTAAATAGTCATAATAATGTAAATCAATATAGTATATTAAATAGTCATATTACTGTAAATCAAAATAGGATATTAAATAATCATACTTCTGTAAATCATTCTAGGATATTATATAGTCATACTACTGGAAATCATTCTAGGATATTATATAGTCATACTACTGCAACTCATTCTAGGATAGTAAATAGTCATATTACTGTAAAGCATTCTAGGATGTTAAATAGTCATACTACTGGAAATCATTCTAGGATATTATATAGTCATACTACTGGAAATCATTCTAGGATAGTAAAATAGTCATACTACTGCAACTCATTCTAGGATAGTAAATAGTCATATTACTGTAAATCATTCTAAGATATTAAATAGTCATATTACTGTTGATCAATAAAGGATACTAAATAGTCATACTACTGGAAATCATTCTAGGATAGTAAATACTCATCTTCCTGTAAATCAATATACGATATTAAATAGTCATAATAATGTAAATCAATATAGGATAATAAATAGTCATACTACCGTAAATCATTCTAGGATAGTAAAATAGTCATACTACCGTAAATCATTCTAGGATAGTAAAATAGTCATACTACTGCAACTCATTCTAGGATAGTAAAATAGTCATACTACTGTAAAGCATTCTAGGATATTATATAGTCATACTACTGCAACTCATTCTAGGATAGTAAATACTCATCTTCCTGTAAATCAATATACGATATTAAATAGTCATCCTACTGTAAATCATTTTAGGATATTAAATAGTGATACTACTGTAAATCATACTAGGATATTAAATATTCATACTACTGTAAAGCATTCTAGGATGTTAAATAGTCATACTATTGTAAATCATTCTAGGATAATAAATAGTCATACTACTGCAACTCATTCTAGGATAGTAAAATAGTCATACTACCGTAAATCATTCTAGGATAGTAAAATAGTCATACTACCGTAAATCATTCTAGGATATTATATAGTCATACTACTGGAAATCATTCTAGGATATTATATAGTCATACTACTGGAAATCATTCTAGGATAATAAATAGTCATACTACCGTAAATCATTCTAGGATAGTAAATAGTCATATTACCGTAAATCAACTAGTCATACTACTGTAATTCATTCTAGTATATTAAATAGTCATACTGCTGTAAATCAATATACGATATTAAATAGTCATCCTACTGTAACTCATTCTAGGATAGTAAATAGTCATATTACTGTAAATCAAAATAGGATATTAAATAATCATACTTCTGTAAATCATTCTAAGATATTAAATAGTCATAATAATGTAAATCAATATAGTATATTAAATAGTCATAATAATGTAAATCAATATAGTATATTAAATAGTCATATTACTGTTGATCAATAAAGGATACTAAATAGTCATACTACCGTAAATCATTCTAGGATAGTAAATAGTCATATTACCGTAAATCAACTAGTCATACTACTGTAATTCATTCTAGTATATTAAATAGTCATAATAATGTAAATCAATATAGGACATTAAATAGTCATACTACTGGAAATCATTCTAGGATAATAAATAGTCATACTACTGGAAATCATTCTAGGATAGTAAATAGTCATATTGCTGTAAATCAATATAGTATATTAAATAGTCATAATAATGTAAATCAATATAGGATAATAAATAGTCATACTACCGTAAATCATTCTAGGATAGTAAATAGTCATATTACTGTAAAGCATTCTAGGATATTAAATACTCATAATACTGTAAATCAATATAGTATATTAAATAGTCATAATAATGTAAATCAATATAGGATAATAAATAGTCATACTACCGTAAATCATTCTAGGATATTATATAGTCATACTACTGTAATTCATTCTAGTATATTAAATAGTCATAATACTGTAAATCAATATAGGACATTAAATAGTCATACCACTGTAAATCATCCTAGGATATTAAATAATCACACTACTGTAAATCATACTAGGATATTAAATAGTCTTACTACTGTAAATCAATATAGTATATTAAATAGTCATCCTACTGTAACTCATTCTAGGATAGTAAATAGTCATATTGCTGTAAATCAATATATGATATTAAATAGTCATATTACTGTAAATCAAAATAGGATATTAAATAATCATACTACTGTAAAGCATTCTAGGATATTATATAGTCATACTACTGCAACTCATTCTAGGATAGTAAAATAGTCATACTACTGCAACTCATTCTAGGATAGTAAATAGTCATATTACTGTAAATTAATATAGGATATTAAATAGCCATACTACTGTAAATAAATATAGGATATTAAATAGTCTTACTACTGTAAATCATACTAGGATATTAAATAGTCTTACTACTGTAAATCATACTAGGATATTAAATACTCATAATACTGTAAATCAATAAAGGATACTAAATAGTCATACTACCGTAAATCATTCTAGGATATACTGTAAATCATTTTAGGATATTAAATAGCCATACTACTGTAAATAAATATAGGATATTAAATAGTGATACTACTGTAAATCATCCTAGGATATTAAATATTCATACTACTGTAAAGCATTCTAGGATATTATATAGTCATACTACTGTAATTCATTCTAGTATATTAAATAGTCATAATAATGTAAATCAATATAGTATATTAAATAGTCATCCTACTGTAAATCATTCTAGGATATTAAATAGTCATACTACTGTAACTCATTCTAGGATAGTAAATAGTCATATTACTGTAAATCAATNTAGGATATTAAATAGTCATACTACTGTAAATCATCCTAGGATATTAAATAGTCATACTACTGTAAATCATTCTAGGATATTAAATAATCATACTACTGTAAATCATTCTAAGATATTAAATAGTCATACTACTGTAAATCATTCTAGGATATTAAA
>NW_018405751.1:18988-20688 GCF_002113885.1 Mizuhopecten yessoensis
CTTAATAATCATATTACTGTAAAGCAATATAGGATATTGAATAATCATATTATTATAAATCAATTTACGATACTAAATAATCATATTTCTGTAAATCAGTCTAGGATACCACTTATTCACATCAATTTAAATCAATCAGAAAGCAACATAATCAACATAAATTTAACTAAATCTTCGTGTTTTCATGATGCTATTTTCTGAATCAAATTATAGTGTTTCGCAATTGTTATGTATTAGTAGTTAAATGTTTATTTATTATCATATTTCGTGAGAACCAATATTTACATACCGCTGTGTGTCTGTCCAGTAGCCAGTTAATGTCAAAATCGTCGTCGTCCTCCCCGAATGGGTTGATCAGTTGTTCTGCTACCTATGCAAAGGCAGTATGTTTTAGTTTGAATCAAGAAAAAAAATCCGGAATACTTTTGAATTTCTAAACTTATGGAATGTGTTCCTATGTTAATACTGTCAGAGGAAATTTGCATTTTATTACTCCCAACTCGAATAACGGGAGACCATCGTAAGTAGCAAACATCAAGGTGGCGTGATGCTGCTCCATTGATATAATACAGACATTGATCAGTGATAAAACCCTGCTTCATTGACACGATTTTCTATCATACCAGTCTCGATGTTAAAAAACCCCGTCCCTATATGTATTGATACAGTTAACACTAAATAAGAATGCATATGTTAATCGATCATTAAGTAATTTGTCTTGTGTAAAGGTAAGTTAACATATGTCGTGAAATTGTATAACAATGCCCGAATTTGATTTTCTGACGCTTTTCACAATAAATGGGGAAATAAAAAGGAATTACAGAGAAGAAGAAACATCATTGTGATGAGCTGGTGGTAAATGGGCAGTAAACGAAACAACAGATATTATATCAAATTAAAACTGTATACATTGTCATTTTTTTAATTTTCAGTCCATGCACCATTGTTTTTTTTTTTTCCTACCGACCTTTAACCATCCCATGTAGAGGAAAAACTGCAGTAGTGTAAAAATAGGCACATACAGGTCCAGGTCATGCCCGGGATATTTCTTTTCCGGGTCTAAAAACTGACGACCAATAAGACAGGCTGCGAAAAACATGTACACCGACCACGTAACAACCTGTAACATAAATATATACACTGACCACGTAACAACCTGTAACATAAATATATACACCGACCACGTAACAACCTGTAACATAAATATAAAAAACAACCACGTAACAACCTGTAACATAAATATATACGCCGACCACGTAACAACCTGTAACATAAATATATACACAGACCACGTCACCATTTCAGTTTCAAATTCTGATGAAGCGGCAGAACAAATGACCTACCTGTTATCAAGAGATCACATATCACGCTATATGACTTACCTGTGTGTAGACTAGTGGAATGGTGATCCAGAGATCAGGTGTCACGCTACATGACTTAACTGTGTGTAGCCTAGTGGAATAGAAATCCAGAGATCAGGTGTCACGCTACATGACTTACCTGAGTGTAGACTAGTGGAATGGTGATCCAGAGATCACGTGTCACGCTATATGACTTACCTGAGTGTAGACTAGTGAAATGGTGCTCCAGAGATCACGTGTCACACTATATGACTTACCTGAGTGTAGACTAGTGGAATGGTGATCCAGAGATCACGTGTCACACTATATGACTTACCTGAGTGTAGACTAGTGGAATGG
>NW_018405751.1:24608-54167 GCF_002113885.1 Mizuhopecten yessoensis
GATCACGTGTCACGCTATATGACTTACCTGTGTGTAGACTATCGGAATGGTGATCCAGAGATCACGTGTCACGCTATATGACTTACCTGTGTGTAGCCTAGTGGAATAGTGATCCAGAGATCACGTGTCACGCTATATGACTTACCCGAGTGTAGACTAGTGGAATGATGAACCAGAGATCACGTGTCACACTATATGACTTACCTGTGTGTAGACCAGTGGAATGGTGATCCAGCGATCACGTGTCACGCTATATGACTTACCTGTGTGTAGACTATCGGAATGGTGATCCAGAGATCACGTGTCACGCTATATGACTTACCTGTGTGTAGACTATCGGAATGGTGATCCAGAGATCACGTGTCACGCTACATGACTTACCTGGGTGTAGACTAGTGGAATGGTGTATCCAGCGATCACGTGTCACGCTATATGACTTATCTGTGTGTAGACTATCGGAATGGGGATCCAGAGATCACGTGTCACGCTATATGACTTACCAGAGTGTAGACTAGTGGAATGATGAACCAGAGATCACGTGTCACGCTACATGACTTACCTGGGTGTAGACTAGTGGAATGGTGTATCCAGAGATCACGTGTCACGCTATATGACTTACCTGTGTGTAGACTAGCGGAATGGTGATCCAGCGATCACGTGTCACACTATATGACTTAGAATGATGAACCAGAGATCACGTGTCACGCTACATGACTTACCTGGGGGTAGACTAGTGGAATGGTGTATCCAGAGATCATATATGACTTACCTGTGTGTAGACTATCGGAATGGTGATCCAGAGATCTCGTTTCACACTATATGACTTACCTGGGTGTAGACTAGTGGAAGGGTGTATCCAGAGATCACGTGTCACGCGATATGACTTACCTGTGTGTAGACTAGCGGAATGGTGATCCAGCGATCACGTGTCACACTATATGACTTACCTGTGTGTAGACTAGTGGAATGGTGATCAAGCGATCACGTGTCACACTATATGACTTACCTGTGTGTAGACTATCGGAATGGTGATCCAGAGATCACGTTTCACACTATATGACTTACCTGTGTGTAGACTAGTGGAATGATGATCCAGAGATCACGTGTCACACTATATGACTTACCTGGGTGTAGACTAGTGGAATGGTGATCCAGTCGTATACAAAACACAGAGAACACTTATCACGGAAATCCGCTAGCTGCTGTAAAATACAATAACAGAAATCGTTAGCACACAAGAACGCAAAGTCAACGCAAAAAAAAGAACAAAACAAAAACACAAAAAAATACATAAAAAAGACATCGTTAACCGCTAGGTGAAATGGATTGCTCCAAATATCGTTATAATGCAGTTCATCCGTATCATAAATCACAACACTCATAACAATGTCATAATAATCCAGTATATATGTGTCACCAATCACAACACTCGTTTCATTGTCGTAATAATCCATTCAATCTGTGTCACCAATCACAACCCTCGTTTCATTGTCGTAATAATCCCTTCAATCTGTGTCACCAATAACAACACTCGTTTCATTGTCTTAATAATATATTCAATCTGTGTCATCAATCACAACACTCGTTAAATTGTCGTAATAAGCCATTCAATCTGTGTCACCAATTACAACACTCGTTTCATTGGGGTAATAATCCATTCAATCTGTGTCACTAATTACAACACTCGTTTCATTGGGGTAATAATCCATTCAATCTGTGTCACAAATAACAACACTCGTTTCATTTTCGCAATAATCCATTCAATCTGTGTCACTAATTACAACACTCGTTTCATTGGGGTAATAATCCATTCAATCTGTGGCACCAATGACAACACTCGTTACATTGGCGTAATAATCCATTCAATCTGTGTCAGCAATTACAACACTCGTTTCATTGGGGTAATAATCCATTCAATCTGTGTCACTAATTACAACACTCGTTTCATTGGGGTAATAATCCATTCAATCTGTGTCACCAATAACAACACTCGTTTCATTGTCGTAATAATATATTCAATCTGTGTCACCAATCACAACACTCGTTAAATTGTCGTAATAATCCATTCAATCTGTGTCACCAATTACAACACTCGTTTCATTGTCGTAATAATATATTCAATCTGTGTCGCCAATCACAACAATCGTTAAATTGTCGTAATAATCCATTCAATCTGTGTCACCAATCACAACACTCGTTACATTGTCGTAATACTCCAGTTAATCTGTCACCAATTATATTTGATTAAAAGTATACGCTTACTGTTTCTGCGGAACATCTACCATGTCCTGCATAAGAACCAAAATTGTATCACACTAGGCGCGTTCGTATCGCACTTAAACCGATGCTTTATTTGAGTCATCTATTAAGAACGAAAACTAGTCACAAATGAATCCGCTAGACGAACCGGAACTATGCAGGCTAAAAAATATATTTTTTTAATCGTTGTAAAATATCAACAGAAAATACCTCATCTGTGTAATGTTAGAAAGTTAATAACCTAGAATAACGAAATATATAATATGTATGCCAAGCTACCTCGTATTTCTTTTCCTTTGAAACCGACTTACCATGACACATGTTGATTCGTTTGGAAATGTGTATGCTACAATAAGATAGATACCTCAATAATCATCCGAAGTCCCAAGTCCGTCTGGATTTTGTTCTCCCTCCTAGCCTGAACCAGGACGCTGTTGGCCCAAAGGATAGGGACCCAGAACTTGTTGTATTTACACTCCACCTCCTCGTACATAATTGCCTCCTCCTTGGATATGAAGCCTGTATTCATTACTATATATCAGCTTAAACGATATGTGTCACTGTAAACTGTAAGAAATACTCTAGTTTGTAGAATAGGTTAGTACTGTGGGTCAAAATACACCATAATACATATAAACACAAGGTATAGCTACATTAACGGCCATCACAAAGTATTGTTAAATTTAAACATATATCACGAAGTAAAGTTATGTTTAAACATATATCACAAAGTAAAGTTATGTTTAAACATATATTACAAAGTAAAGTTATATTTAACATATATCACAAAGTAAAGTTATATTTAAACATCTATCACAAAGTAAAGCTATGCTTAAACATGTATCACAGAGTAAAGTTATATTAAACATGTATTACAAAGTAAAGTTATATTAAACATATATTACAAAGTATAATTATGATTAACATCTCTCACTGTGTATAATTATATTAATCATTTATCATAAAGTTATATTTAACATATATTACAAAGTAAAGTTACATTAAACATATATTACAAAGTAAAGTTATATTAAACATATATTACGAAGTAAAGTTATATTAAACATATATTACACAGTATAATTATGATTAACATCTCTCACTCTGTATAATTATATTAATCATGTATCATAAAGTTATATCAAACATCTATCACAAAGTAAAGTTATATTAAACATATATTACACAGTATAATTATGATTAACATCTCTCACTGTGTATAATTATATTAATCATTTATCATAAAGTTATATTTAACATATAGTACAAAGTAAAGTTACATTAAACATATATTACAAGGTAAAGTTATATTAAACATATATTACGAAGTAAAGTTATATTAAACATATATTACCAAGTATATTATGATTAACATCTCTCACTATGTATAATTATATTACTCATGTATCATAAAGTTATATTAAACATCTATTACAAAGTATAATTATGATTTACATCTCTCACTATGTATAATTACATTAATCATTTATCATAAAGTTATATTTAACATATAATACAAAGTAAAGTTACATTAAACATATATTACAAAGTAAAGTTATATTAAACATCTATGACAAAGTAAAGTTATATTAAACATATATTACAAAGTATAATTATGATTATCATCTCTCACTGTGTATAATTATATTAATCATTTATCATAAAGTTATATTTAACATATATTACAATTAAAGTGATATAAAACATATATTACAAAGTATAATTATGATTATCATCTCTCACTGTGTATAATTATATTAATCATTTATCATAAAGTTATATTAAACATCAGTTATATTAAACATATATTACAAAGTAAAGTGATATTAAACATATATTACAAAGTATAATTATGATTATCATCTCTCACTGTGTATAATTATATTAATCATTTATCATAAAGTTATATTTAACATATAATACAAAGTAAAGTTACATTAAACATATATTACAAGGTAAAGTTATATTAAACATATATTACGAAGTAAAGTTATATTAAACATATATTACGAAGTAAAGTTATATTAAACATATATTACCAAGTATAATTATGATTAACATCTCTCACTCTGTATAATTATATTAATCATGTATCATAAAGTTATATTAAACATCTATTACAAAGTATAATTATGATTTAAATCTCTCACTATGTATAATTACATTAATCATGTATCATAAAGTTATATTAAACATATACTACAAAGTAAAGTTATATTAAACATATATTACGAAGTAAAGTTATATTAAACATATATTACGAAGTAAAGTTATATTAAACATATATTACACAGTATAATTATGATTAACATCTCTCACTATGTATAATTATATAAATCATTTATCATAAAGTTATATTAAACATCTATCACAAAGTAAAATTATATTAAACATAAATTACAAAGTAAAGTTATATTAAACATCTATTTCAAAGTAAAGTTATATTAAACATATATCTCAAAGTATAATTATGATTAACATCTCTCACTATGTATAATTATATAAATCATTTATCATAAAGTTATATTAAACATCTATCACAAAGTAAAATTATATTAAACATAAATTACAAAGTAAAGTTATATTAAACATCTATGACAAAGTAAAGTTATATTAAACATATATCTCAAAGTATAATTATGATTAACATCTCTAACTATGTATAATTACATTAATCATTTATCATAAAGTTATATTAAACATCAGTTATATTAAACATATATTACAAAGTAAAGAAAGTTATATTTAACATATATTACAAAGTAAAGTTACATTAAACATATATTACAAGGTAAAGTTATATTAAACATATATTACGAAGTAAAGTTATATTAAACATATATTACACAGTATAATTATGATTAACATCTCTCACTGTGTATAATTATATTAATCATTTATCATAAAGTTATATTTAACATATAATACAAAGTAAAGTTACATTAAACATATATTACAAGGTAAAGTTATATTAAACATATATTACGAAGTAAAGTTATATTAAACATATATTACCAAGTATATTATGATTAACATCTCTCACTATGTATAATTATATAAATCATTTATCATAAAGTTATATTAAACATCTATTACAAAGTATAATTATGATTTACATCTCTCACTATGTATATCACATTAATCATGTATCATAAAGTTATATTAAACATCTATCACAAAGTAAAATTATATTAAACATAAATTACAAAGTAAAGTTATATTAAACATATATCTCAAAGTATAATTATGATTAACATCTCTAACTATGTATAATTACATTAATCATTTATCATAAAGTTATATTTAACATATAATACAAAGTAAAGTTACATTAAACATATATTACAAGGTAAAGTTATATTAAACATATATTACGAAGTAAAGTTATATTAAACATATATTACGAAGTAAAGTTATATTAAACATATATTACGAAGTAAAGTTATATTAAACATATATTACGAAGTAAAGTTATATTAAACATATATTACACAGTATAATTATGATTAACATCTCTCACTATGTATAATTATATTACTCATGTATCATAAAGTTATATTAAACATCTATCACAAAGTAAAATTATATTAAACATAAATTACAAAGTAAAGTTATATTAAACATATATCACAAAGTATAATTATGATTAACATCTCTCACTATGTATAATTACATTAATCATTTATCATAAAGTTATATTAAACATCTATCACAAAAAAAAGTTATATTAAACATAAATTACAAAGTAAAGTTATATTAAACATCTATTACAAAGTATAATTATGATAAACATCTCTCACTATGTATAATTACATTAATCAGTTATCATAAAGTTATATTAAACATATATTACAAAGTAAAGTTATATTAAACATATATTACCAAGTATAATTATGATTAACATCTCTCACTATGTATAATTATATAAATCATTTATCATAAAGTTATATTAAACACCTATTACAAAGTATAATTATGATTTACATCTCTCACTATGTATAATTACATTAATCATGTATCATAAAGTTATATTTAACATATATTACGAAGTAAAGTTATATTAAACATATATTACAAAGTATAATTATGATTAACATCTCTCACTATGTATAATTACAGTAATCATGTATCATAAAGTTATATTTAACATATATTACAAAGTAAAGTTATATTAAACATATATTACAAAGTACAGTTATATTAAACATATATTACAAAGTATAATTATGATTTACATCTCTCACTATGTATAATTACATTAATCATTTATCATAAAGTTATATTAAACATCTATTACAAAGTATAATTATGATTTACATCTCTCACTATGTATAATTACATTAATCATGTATCATATAGTTATATTAAACATATAATACAAAGTAAAGTTATATTAAACATCTATTACAAAGTATAATTATGATAAACATCTCTCACTATGTATAATTACATTAATCATTTATCATAAAGTTATATTAAACATGTATTACAAAGTATAATTATGATAAACATCTCTCACTATGTATAATTACATTAATCATGTATCATAAAGTTATATTAAACATATAATACAAAGTAAAGTTATATGTAACATATATTACAAAGTATAATTATGATAAACATCTCTCACTGTGTATATCACATTAATCATGTATCATAAAGTTATATTAAACATATAATACAAAGTAAAGTTATATGTAGCATATATTACAAAGTATAATTATGATAAACATCTCTCACTATGTATATCACATTAATCATGTATCATAAAGTTATATTAAACATCTATTACAAAGTACAGTTATATTAAACATCTATTACAAAGTATAATTATGATTAACATCTCTCACTATGTATATCACATTAATCAGTTATCATAAAGTTATATTTAACATATATTACAAAGTAAAGTTATATTAAACATATATTACAAAGTAAAGTTATATTAAACATATATTACAAAGAATAATTATGATTTACATATATCAATATGTATACTTACATTAATCATTTATCATAAAGTTATGTTAAACATATATTACAAAGTAAAGTTATATTAAACATCTATTACAAAGTAAAGTTATATTAAACATATATTACAAAGTAAAGTTATATTAAACATATATTACAAAATAAAGTTATATTAAACATATATTACAAAGTAAAGTTATATAAAACATATATTACAAAGTAAAGTTATATTAAACATATATTACAAAGAATAATTATGATTTACATATCTCAATATGTATACTTACATTAATCATGGATCATAAAGTTATATTAAACATATATAACAAAGTATAATTATGATAAACATGATACACAAAGTAAAGTTATATAAAAATATCACAGAGTATATTTCAATTCAACATGCGGGCAACTTGGAAACACGTCCGCAATTGGTAAAAATTGTAACAAATTCTGCAATGATTTGAGTTGTAATTTCTTTATGTATATAATGATTAACTCACCAGACTCCACGATGTGATCCAGAGTTGGGAACCGCTTCATCACAGCCACACTCACAGACCGGGTTATCAAAATAAATCCAAACATCATGTAGCGCGCAACACTTCTGCGCATTATCCGGGCTTTTTCATCAAATCCGTGCAGATAGCAACACGTCATGAATAACGTTCTGTAACAAGTAAGTGTAAAGCGTCAAACCATGTGTAAAATTACACATGCGTATTGAGACACTGGGTTCTATCGTCAGCGTTTGGATTTGACTAAGACATCATCACGGTAGGAGCCTATGGTGCTGGTGTGCCCGGTTTCAGCTGTGCTGATTTCGCAGGGTTAAAGGACTTTTGGGATATCTGTATTTTATATTTTTCGAGTCTCCTCCTGTTGTCCGATACACTTTGATTTCTTGTTTTACGCTGCATTAATCATGTTTGACATTTCATTAAAACAAGAAACAAGAAACAAGAAACGTAACATTTAACCGGGAACACTATATTATACAATAATCTTTACTACCCTGGAAATTGATCCGTCAACAAAGGTATAACAGAAAGCTTCGTTCCTACTTTAATCGCGATATTATATATAGTAGGAGTGCATTAACCTGATACTTCTGTGGAGTGTGCAACTCACAATGGGTTACTACCCTTTACAGACTAATTTTTGACTAAGAGAGTCCAGTGACTGTAGTTCATAGATGCAAAGTACAAATAAAGAATATACGACTCTTTCATGTTCAAGGGTTTAGGATAGGGTAATTTTAACCGAGGTTTTTTTAATTTGGTAAACCCGAAAGCTTTGCCGAGGGTTTTGCCAAATTTGAAAATCCTGAGGGTGGAATTTTCCTATCCTACACCCTTGGGCATGAAAGAGGTTTTTTTCTCTTACCCTGGACAGATTTATCGTTACTTCCTCCAGTACCTGCCCCCTCTTTGATCACCAGAAGTGACATTTCAGCCTCGAACTCGCCTCCCGTTGTCGACACACACGTCAGCAACGTAACAACTCGCGTGCATCGCTATGTGACGCTGTGAGTGAGACTGGAACCTCATAGTCATAAGTATGGAAGATGATGATTTAGCAGACTTCATTACACAAAAAAAAACTCAGAAAAAAAACCTGTCTCGTACATAAACCTGTTGAGATCATTTCTGAAAACCAACGGAGAAAACCGTGACATTCATCAAAAGTTTTTTATCATACAATAAAAGACAAAACAAAAACATGGACAGGAGTTGATATGACAAATATCAGGGACAGCAAGTCAACGATGTACGCCACACCAGACAATCCAGAATGATACCCGATACAGGCATATAACGTATTCTCCAACAAACGTCCGGCGAACTTATCAAATCATGATCATCCTTTCTACCTAGCCACGGTAATGAACATTGGTTTCTGAGAGGACCTTTCGGTAGAAACAAATTAGCTCAAAAATATGGAAAAAAATGCACACCTGTCCGGACTTGAGCACAAACGTTTGACTAACACGAGTGTGCGGAAACACTTGTGTCAGAAGTAGTCGGAGACGGGAATTCCCGACACACAAGCAGTTCACATAACGGGACATAAGAACCCACAGTCACTAAACAACTATCGCTTATTGAGTAAAGTCCAAAAACAAAACATGTCAGCTATCTTGGCTAATAATCAGCCTGTTTCCGATGTTTCAAACTTTAGAAGTGTTTCTTAATTTCAAGCACACTTACCTCCTCTGAGAATTGCTCCAATTTGACACAACAACACAACAGCATTTCCTTGTGTGATACATATACATAAGCATCCACGATTTTTCATGGATGCACAAAGGAAGAGTGCACATTTAATATAAATATTCAAGCATCATCACAGGAGAAAATTCGAAACAAGCGCCGTACACCTGCCATCCTGTCGGATACCGACAGTGAATAGTGAATGGCCTCAAAATGAGAGACTGGGAATCACGTGACATGTGTGACATTGCAAAACTTTCTCATAAACTGATTTGCAGTGCAAATATGTGTTTAACTTAAACTTAACCTATCTTATTCAGAAATTAAAAAAACATAATATAAGAAAGTATATATTGTGTGGGATGTTTTATTGGTCAAATGAAACGGAACTATATTTTGCGTGATAAAAAATATGATGCGTGAAGCGTCTGACGGTTACATATAATATTAATACGCAATCCACGTGCTCCTGTTTACAAACCATATATACTTCGTTTTACACTTGGACAGGAACAACAGGGTAAGAGAAAAATAATCATTCACTCCCTTGTGGGTGAGATTGGGGGACCTAAACCCTCGGGGGAATGATTCCCCTATCTCACCCCTTACACCCCTTTCTTAGATTGTACAGCTCTATCTTACACACACGGAAATAAGAGTTAACTGCACTTTGTTTTCATTTCGTTCATTTAGGGTATCGGAAATCAGTGTCCAAAGTGTCCCGAAATTTATATAGAAACAGAGAGGGAAATATGCCCCACTATATAGAAACAGAGAGGGAAAAGTGCCCCACTATATAGAAACAGAGAGGGAAAAGTGCCTAACTATATAGAAACAGAGAGGGAAAAGTGCCTCCTGGGTACAAGAGATAATTTATTCGTAAACTGGTATTTCATGTGAACCTTGCCAGAATAAATTCAAGCTTCACCGTTATAGTAATGTTAGTCTACCAATGGAATCAAACACCTGGCGAGGTAGAATAATTACTAGAAATACGAAGTTAGGGTCCTTCGATTTAAACTTTAGTAGGTCGATGAGAGCTAAATATGTTCATTCCACCGTAAGGTCTTTCCTACCTTTATTTTTCATGTGTCTTACTCCGAAGTAAGTCGACAGACTGACAGGAGTAGTCATGACTGTTCTCACAAAGATATACTTACTCCATGATTTTGCTATGTCGCCTTTCATTCATGTCTTTTTATGACCACACCGAGTCCAGATTTCTCCGCTTTTAATTGACGCTGAAGTGTTATTTATTGTTTATATTGCTTTGATGGTACTAATAGATTATAAATGTCTGACCAACGGGACGTAACTACATACTTACCTGTCTGACCAAGGGACGTTATTAAATAATTACCTGTCTGACCAAGGGACGTTATTAAATACTTACCTGTCTGACCAAAGAGCGTTACTATATACTTATCTGTCTGACCAGGGGACGTTACTTAATACTTACCTGTCTGACCAAGGGACGTTATTAAATACTTACCTGTCTGACCAAGAGACGTTACTACATACTTACCTGTCCGACCAGGGGACGTCACTACATACTAACCAGTCCGACCAAGGGACGTCACTACATAATTACCTGTCCGACCAGGGGACGTAACTACATACTTACTTGTTGGACCAGGGGACGTCACTTCATAATTACATGTCCGACCAAAGGACGTCACTACATACTTACCTGTCCGACCAAGGGACGTCACGACATAATTACCTGTAGGACCAGGGGACGTCACTACATACTTACCTGTCCGACCAAAGGACGTCACTACATACTTACCTGTCCGACCAAGGGACGTTGTTAAATAATCACCTGTCTGACCAAGGGACGTTATTAAATACTTACCTGTCTGACCAAAGAGCGTTACTATATACTTATCTGTCTGACCAAGGGACGTTACTAGATACTTACCTGTCTGACCAAGGGACGTTATTAAATAATTACCTGTCTGACCAAGGGACGGTATTAAATACTTACCTGTCTGACCAAAGAGCGTTACTATATACTTATCTGTCTGACCAAGGGACGTTACTAAATACTTACCTGTCTGACCAAGGGACGTTATTAAATACTTACCTGTCTGACCAAAAGACGTTACTACATACTTACCTGTCCGACCAGGGGACGTCACTACATACTAACCAGTCCGACCAAGGGACGTCACTACATACTTACCTGTCCGACCAAGGGACGTCACCACATAATTACCTGTAGGACCAGGGGAGGTTTGTACATAATTACCTGTAGGACCAAGGGACATCACTACACAATTACCTGTAGGACCAGGTGACGTCACTACATACTTACCTGTAAGACTAGGGGACGTCACTACATACTTACCTGTCCTACCAATGGACGTCACTACATACTTACATGTCGGACCAGGGGACGTCACTACAAACTTACCTGTAGGACCAGGGGACGTCAATACATACTTACAGGTCGGACCAAAGGACGTCACTACATACTTACCTGTCTTACCAATGGACGTCACTACATACTTACATGTCGGACTAGGGGACGTCACTACAAACTTACCTGTAGGACCAGGGGACGTCAATACATACTTACAGGTCGGACCAAAGGACGTCACTACATACTTACCTGTCCGACCAAGGGACGTCACTACATAATTACATGTCCGACCAGGGGACGTAACTACATACTTACTTGTTGGACCAGGGGACGTCACTACATAATTACATGTCCTACCAAGGGAGGTGTCTACATACTTACCAGTCCGAACAAGGGACGTAACTACATACTTACCTGTCCTACCAAGGGACATAACTACATACTTACCTGTCCGACCAGGGGACGTCACTACATACTTACCTGTCCTACCAAGGGACGTCACTACATACTTACCTGTCCGACCAGGGGACGTCACTACATACTTACCTGTCCGACCAGGGGACGTCACTACATACTTACCTTTCCTACCAAGGGACGTCACTACATACTTACCTGTAGGACCAGGGGACGTCACTACATACTTACCTGTCGGACCAGGGGACATCACTGCATACCTACCTGTCCGACCAGGGGACGTCATTACATACTTACATGTCCGACCAGGGGACATAGCTACATACTTACTTGTTGGACCAGGGGACGTCACTACATATTTACATGTCGGACCATGGGACGTAACTACATACTTACTTGTTGGACCAGGGGACGTCACTACATAATTGCATGTCCTACCAAGGGACGACACTACATACTAACCTGTCCTACCAAGGGACGTCACAACATACTTACCTGTTCGACCAGGGGACGTCACTACATACTTACCTGTCCGACCAAAGGACATCACTACATACTTACTTGTTGGACCAGGGTACGTCACTACATAATTACTTGTTGGACCAGGGAATGTAACTAAATATTCACCTGTCTGACCAGGGAACGTTACTTAATATTTACCTGTCGGGCCAGAAACGTTAACAAGTACTTTCTTGTCGGACCATAAACATTACTCAATATTTATCTGTCAGCCCATGGAAAGTTACTCAATATTTACCTGTCGGGCCATGGAACGTTGCTCAATATTTAACTGTCGGGCCAAGGGACGTTACTCAATATTTACCTGTCGGGCCATGGAACGTTAATCAATATTTACCTGTCGGGCCATGGAACGTTACTCAATATTTCCCTGTCGGGCCAAGGGACGTTACTCAATATTTCCCTGTCGGGCCATGAAACGTTAATCAATATTTACCTGTCGGGCCAAGGAACGTTACTCAGTATTTACCTGTCGGGCCATGGAACGTTACTCAATATTTACCTGTCGGGCCAAGGAACGTTACTCAGTATTTACCTGTCGGGCCATGGAAGGTTACTCAATATTTACCTGTCGGGCCTTGGAACGTTACTCAATATTTACCTGTCGGGCCATGGAACGTTAATCAATATTTACCTGTCGGGCCAAGAGACGTTTCTCAATATTTACCTGTCGGGCCAAGGGACGTTCCTCAATATTTACCTGTCAGGCCAAGGGACGTTACTCATTATTTACCTGTCGGGCCAAGGGACGTTACTCAATATTTACCAGTCAGGCCAAGGGACGTTACTCAATATTTACCTGTCGGGACAAGGAACGTTACTCAGTATTTACCGGTCGGGCCATGGAAGGTTACTCAATATTTTCCTGTCGGGCCAAGGGACGTTACTCAATATTTACCAGTCAGGCCAAGGGACGTTACTCAATATTTACCTGTCGGGCCAAGAGACGTTACTCAATATTTACCTGTCGGGCCATGGAATGTTACTCAATATTTACCTGTCGGGCCAAGGGACGTTACTCATTATTTACCTGTCGGGCCAAGGGACGTTCATGAACTGTGTCCACCATCGGTTTACTATAAGAGACACGTAGAATCCCAGTACAAATGAGACTGGGATCAGGTTTGTGTAATGAGCACAGAACATCGCCAGCTTCTCGAAAACGCTGTAAACAGAAAGTACAAAGATGTTCAGTAACTCGCCAAACACGCTGTTAACAAGAAGTACAAAGCTGGTCAGTAACTCGCCAAACAGGCTGTAAACAGGAAGTACAAAGCTGGTCAGTAACTCGCCAAACACGCTGTAAACAGGAAATACAAAGCTGGTCAGTAACTCGCCAAACACGCTGTAAACAGTAAGTACAAAGCCGATCAGTAACTCGCCAAACACGCTGTAAACAGTAAGTACAAAGCCGGTCAATTACTCGCCAAACACGCTGTAAACAGTAAGTACAAAGCGGGTCAATTACTCGCCAAACACGCTGTAAACAGTAAGTACAAAGCCGGTCAGTAACTCGCCAAACAGGCTGTAAACAGGAAATACAAAGCCGGTCAGTTACTCATAAAACACGCTGTAAACAGTAAGTACAAAGATGGTCAGTAACTCGCCAAACACGCTGTAAACAGGAAGTACAAAGCTAGTCAGTAACTCGCCAAACAGGCTGTAAACAGGAAGTACAAAGCCGGTCAGTAACTCGCCAAACACGCTGTAAACAGTAAGTACAAAGCTGGTCAGTAACTCGCCAAACACGCTGTAAACAGGAAATACAACGCCGGTCAGTAACTCGCCAAACACGCTGTTAACAAGAAGTACAAAGCCGGTCAGTAACTCGCCAAACAGGCTGTAAACAGTAAGTACAAAGCTGGTCAGTAACTCGCCAAACACGCTGTAAACAGGAAATACAACGCCGGTCAGTAACTCGCCAAACACGCTGTAAACAGTAAGCACAAAGCTGGTCAGTAACTCGCCAAACAGGCTGTAAACAGTAAGTATAAAGCTGTTCAGTTACTCACAAAACACGCTGTAAACAGTAAGTACAAAGCTGGTCAGTAACTCGCCAAACACGCTGTAAACAGGAAATACAACGCCGGTCAGTAACTCGCCAAACACGCTGTTAACAAGAAGTACAAAGCCGGTAAGTAACTCGCCAAACACGCTGTAAACAGTAAGTATAAAGCCGATCAGTAACTCGCCAAACACGCTGTAAACAGGAAGTACAAAGCTGGTCAGTAACTCGCCAAACACGCTGTAAACAGGAAATACAACGCCGGTCAGTAACTCGCCAAACACGCTGTAAACAGGAACTACAAAGCTGGTCAGTAACTCGCCAAACACGCTGTAAACAGGAAATACAACGCCGGTCAGTAACTCGCCAAACACGCTGTTAACAAGAAGTACAAAGCCGGTCAGTAACTCGCCAAACAGGCTGTAAACAGTAAGAACAAAGCCGGGCAGTAACTCGCCAAACACGCTGTAAACAGTAAGTATAAAGCCGATCAGTAACTCGCCAAACACGCTGTAAACAGGAAGTACAAAGCTGGTCAGTAACTCGCCAAACACGCTGTAAACAGGAAATACAACGCCGGTCAGTAACTCGCCAAACACGCTGTAAACAGGAACTACAAAGCTGGTCAGTAACTCGCCAAACACGCTGTAAACAGGAAGTACAAAGCCGGTCAGTAACTCGCCAAACAGGCTGTAAACAGTAAGTATGAAGCTGTTCAGTTACTCACAAAACACGCTGTAAACAGTAAGTACAAAGCCGGTCAATTACTCGCCAAACACGCTGTAAACAGTAAGTACAAAGCCGGTCAGTTACTCACAAAACACGCTGTAAACAGTAAGTACAAAGCCGGTCAGTAACTCGCCAGTACAAAGCTGGTCAGAAACTCGCCAAACAGGCTGCAAACAGTAAGTACAAAGCTGGGCAGTAACTCGCCAAACACGCTGTAGACAGTAAGTACAAAGTCGGTCAGTAACTCGCCAGTACAAAGCTGGTCAATAACTCCCCAAACACGCTGTAAACAGAAAGTACAAAGCCGGTAAGTTACTCACAAAACACGCTGCAAACAGTAAGTACAAAGCCGGTCAGTTACTCGCCAAACACGCTGTAGACAGGAAGTACAAAGCCGGTCAGTAACTCGCCAAACACGATGTAAACAGTAAGTACAAAGCTGGTCAGTAACTCGCCAAACACGCTGTAAACAGGAAATACAAAGCTGGTCAGTAACTCGCCAAACACGCTGTACACAGTAAGTACAAAGCCGGTCAGTTACTCGCCAAACAGGCTGTAAACAGTAAGAACAAAGCTGGTCAGTAACTCGCCAAACAGGCTGTAAACAGTAAGTACAAAGCCGGTCAGTAACTCGCCAAACAGGCTGTAAACAGTAAGTACAAAGCCGGTCAGTAACTCACAAAACACGCTGTAAACAGGAAGTACAAAGCCGATCAGTAACTCTCCATGTGGCATAGCATTAAAGAGAACAAAAACTAGCTTTAACAAAACAATGGCCTTCATATTCTACCGAAAACAAGGGATTTGTTATCCACTGGAACAAGATGGCTAGATTATCTACTTGGAACATAGTGGCTAGATTATCTACTGGGAACATAGTGGCTAGATTATCTACTGGGAACATAGTGGCTAGATTATCTACTGGGAACATAGTGGCTAGATTATCTACTGGGAACATAGTGGCTAGATTATCTACTGGGAACATAGTGGCTAGATTATCTACTGGGAACATAGTGGCTAGATTATCTACTGGGAACATAGTGGCTAGATTATCTACTGGGAACATAGTGGCTAGATTATCTACTGGGAACATAGTGGCTAGATTATCTACTGGGAACATAGTGGCTAGATTATCTACTGGGAACATAGTGGCTAGATTATCTACTGGGAACATAGTGGCTAGATTATCTACTGGGAACATAGTGGCTAGATTATCTTCATGGAACATAGTGGCTAGATTATCTACTGGGAACATAGTGGCTAGATTATCTACTGGGAACATAGTGGCTAGATTATCTTCATGGAACATAGTGGCTAGATTATCTACTGGGAACATAGTGGCTAGATTATCTACTGGGAACATAGTGGCTAGATTATCTTCATGGAACATAGTGGCTAGATTATCTACTGGGAACATAGTGGCTAGATTATCTACTGGGAACATAGTGGCTAGATTATCTACTGGGAACATAGTGGCTAGATTATCTACTGGGAACATAGTGGCTAGATTATCTACTGGGAACATAGTGGCTAGATTATCTACTGGGAACATAGTGGCTAGATTAACTAATTGGAACAAATGTAGTTAGATTATCTACTTGGAACGAATATGGCTGTGCTTCCTGCTGAGAACAAAGGAAGATTGAATACTTAATGGGAACCTAGGTGCTAGGATTATTTACTGGACATAAACGTGTCTACTACGAATGTAGGTGAATGGTTGTTTTTTTTTTACTGTGAACAGAGATAACAAGATTACCCTTTAGGAACAAAGGTGTATTTATTATCTTTTGAGAACAATGGTGAATGGGTTATTTACTCGGAACAAAGGTGGAAGAATTCTCTATTTAGAATTACTAGAAATTTCCTTCTGTTTGTACCTTTTCCCGAGTAAATGACAACTTAGATATAACAGCTAATCTGGTTCATATTTCCGACAGGTGGTTGATTAGGAGCTAACGAGAATCACCAAGAAAAACAAAAAATAAAAATTCTATTTTAGTATTACATAGAATCAAACCATATGGATTGTAATCGACTTTGTAACTAAAATAAGTTCCTGTCTACCCCACACATCAGACACCCCACACATCAGACACCTCGCACATCAGACACCCCACACATCAGCGCCTCGCACATCAGACACCCCACACATAAGAACATCAAACATCCCACACATCAGAAACATCCCACACATCAGACACTCCCCACACATCAGACACAACTCACACATCAGACACCCCACACATCAGACACCCCACACATAAGAACATCAAACATCCCACACATCAGAAACATCCCACACATCAGACACTCCCCACACATCAGACACACCCCACACATCAGACGCCCCACACATCAGACAAACCCCACACATCAGACCATCAGACACCCCATACATCAGTCACCCCACACATCAGACACACCCCACATCAGACACCCCACACATCAGACACACCCCACACATCCGACACATCGCACATCAGACACATCCCACACATCAGACACCCCACACATCAGACACCCCCCACATCAGACACCCCACACATCAGACACCCCACACACCAGACACCCCACACATCAGACAAACCCCACACACCAGACCATCAGACACCCCATACATCAGTCACCCCACACACCAGACACACCCCACATCAGACACCCCACACATCAAACAAACCCCACAAATCAGACCATCAGACACCCCACACATTAGTCACCCCACACATCAGACCCCCCACACATCAGACACACCCCACACATCAGACAACCACACAACAGACACCCCACACATCAGACACATCCCACACATCAGACACCCCACACATCAGACACCTCGCACATCACACACCCCACACATAAGACCATCAGACATCACAGACATCAGAAACACCCCACACATCAGACACCCCACACAGCAGACACACCCCACACATCAGACACCCCACACACCAGACACCCCACACATCAGACACACCCCACACATCCGACACATCGCACATCAGACACATCCCACACATCAGACACCCCACACATCAGACACCTCGCACATCAGACCCCACACACCAGACACACCCCACACATCAGACACCCCCCACACATCAGACACCCCACACATCAGACACCCCCCACACATCAGACACCCCACACATCAGACACCCCCCACACATCAGACACCTCGCACATCAGACCCCACACACCAGACACACCCCACACATCAGACACCCCACACACCAGACACCCCACACATCAGACAAACCCCACACACCAGACCATCAGACACCCCATACATCAGTCACCCCACACACCAGACACACCCCACATCAGACACCCCACACATCAGACACACCCCACACATCAGACAACCACACATCAGACACCCCACACATCAGACACATCCCACACATCAGACACCCCACACATCAAACACCTCGCACATCACACACCCCACACATCAGACACCCCACACACCACACACCCCACACACCAGACCATCAGACACCCCACACATAAGACACATCCCACACATCAGACACCACACACATCAGACACCCCACTCATCAAACACCTCGCACATCACACACCCAACACATAAGACCATCAGACATCACATACATCAGAAACCCCCCACACATCAGACCCCCCCCACACATCAGACACCCCACACATCAGACAACCACACATCAGACACCCACACATCAGACCATCAGACACCCCACACATCAGACACCCCACACATCAGACACCTCGCACATCACACACCCCACACATAAGACCATCAGACATCACATACATCAGAAACACCCCACACATCATACACCCCACACATCAGACACACCCCACACATCAGACCATCAGACATCCCACACATCAGACACCCCACACATCAGACACACCCCACACATCAGACACCCAACACATCAGACACCCCACACATCAAACACACCCCACACATCAGACACCCCACACATCAGACACCCCACACATCAGACACCCCACACATCAGAGACCACACACATTAGACACTACACACATCAGACACCCCACACATCAGACACACCCCACACATCAGACACCCCACACATCAGACCCCCCACACATCAGACACCCCACACATCAGACACCACACACAGCAGACACCACACACATCAGACACCCCACACATCAGACACCTCGCACATCACACACCCCACACATAAGACCATCAGACATCACATACATCAGAAACACCCCACACATCAGACACCCCACACATCAAACACACCCCACACAACAGACACCCCACACATCAGACACCACACACAGCAGACACCACACACATCAGACACCCCACACATCAAACACCCCCCACACATCAGACACCCCACACATCAGACACCACACACAGCAGACACCACACACATCAGACACCCCACACACCAAACACACCCCACACATCAGACACCCCACACATCAGACACCTCGCACATCACACACCCCACACATAAGACCATCAGACATCACATACATCAGAAACACCCCACACATCAGACACCCAACACATCAGACACCCCACACATCAAACACACCCCACACATAAGACACCCCACCCATCAGACACCGCACACATCCGACACCACACACATCAGACCATCAGACACCCCACACATCAGACGCCCCACACATCAGACACCCCACACATCAGACACCTCGCACATCACACACCCCACACATAAGACCATCAGACATCACATACATCAGAAACACCCCACACATCAGACACCCAACACATCAGACACCCCACACATCAAACACACCCCACACATAAGACACCCCACACATCAGACACCGCACACATCCGACACCACACACGTCAGACCATCAGACACCCCACACATCAGACACCCCACACACCAGACACCCCTCACATCAGACACCCCACACATTAGACACCGCACACATCCGACACCACACACGTCAGACACATCAGACCCACCCCACACATCAGATACCTCGCACATCAGACACACTCCACACATCAGACACACCCCACACATCTGACACCACACACATCAGACACCCCACACATCAGACACCCCACACATCAGACACCACACACATCATACACCACACACATCAGACACCCCACACATCAGACCATCAGACACCCCACACATCAGACACCCCACACATCAGATCATCAGACACCACACACATCAGACACCCCACACATCAGACACACCACACACATCAGACACCACACACATCAGACACCTCACACATCAGACCATCAGACACCACACACATCAGACACCCCACACATCAGACACACCCCACACATCAGACACACCCCACACATCAGACACCACACACATCAGACACCCCACACATCAGACCATTAGACACCCCACACATCAGACACCCCACACATCAGACACCACACACATCAGACACACCCCACACATCAGACCATCAGACACCACACACATCAGACACACCCCACACATCAGACACCCCACACATTCAGCCGGAGGTCTAGATATTTGTTATCATTTCTAAACACAGAACAGAACATTCCAATGTTTCTCTGAACGTTAAAGAGACAGTAAACTGCACATTTCACAATAAAAGATGTCAAGAAAACACAGACTATTTTGCTTTAAGTCGTATTAAGACATTCTGTTCGTAAACTATTAGGGTTACATGTTACTTTATATGTACATATATTATTCTTAAAATCTTATACTAACATTAAGATGGACTGACATATTTGGTTAGATACGATGGGTTGCAGGTATATGTGTCATTGATTTAATTCTATAATACATTTATTATACCTGATTATAAATATCTCAGGGATGAATCAAGAATAGGTTTAGCAGTACAGACTCGTCGTCAGTTATAATTTAGGGGATAAACTTCAATTAAAATAAATTATCAAATTTCTCTTTTTGCCTTAAGGATGTACACCTCTGAGAATTCAAAAGATTCCTGTATTAAACTTTTTTTCTTATATTGATTTTTGGAAAAAGGAGATAATGGCATAGTAGAAAATTCGTTTTTGTGCTATGATCGGTCAAAGATACCAATTTAACACAATAGGTGATTTTAGGTGAATTTTCGGGTTTTGACCATTTGCAGAACAAATTCATACAATTTCTTCCAAATATGTTATCAGATATGTATGAATGTTTGTAGAATTGATAAAAATATTATTTTCTTTTAAATTATGGAAGTAAAATTTATTAATTTTATTCATTTTACTCAGAAATGCGATTTTAGTTACCCCTACCCCTTATTTTTTAACGAAAAAATGAACATTTTTTCACCATTTTTTGCAGATCAAACGCTTGATATAAAACATTCCTGTATTAAACTTTTTATAGTATTCAATGAATAAAAAGAAAATGTGTTTCTCTTTCTAAAACATCCACAAAAATGGGGGGTCGGTGTCTTCTTTTTTTGTCCCATTATTATTTGTGTTATTTTTCACCTTTTTCGGGGTCAAAAATCAAAAGTGTTCAGTTACCCTAATATGTACAAAAAAATACCAAAAATATATAACTTCACTTTTTCTGCATATTATTTTAATCATATTGAACATTATAAAGTTGTACAGCAAAATTGAACAAGCTACATTTAAAAATGGTGACACAATGACAATTCAAGTGATCAATCTAATGTCAAAAAAGGTGAAATTTTGCCCTTTGTGAAGCGCAAGAAATTCACATAAATACATTTTTTCAAAATGACCAAATTGGTCATTTTTTTCAAATTCTTGTAAAAAATGTTCTACACACAACAGACATCTAGCTGTTTGACATGTATCAGATGTGTGTTTGCTATTAAACCTATCATAAAAAGTTAAATATTACAAAAACCCGTTACACCAGATCAAAACGAGACTTGAATGTGACTGAAACCTCAGAAAGTACATCCTTAACGATTTTTAAAAAAGAAATCAACGCTGCACTTTACTAAAGCTAAATACGTATGCTCACTTGTTCAGTAATTTGATTGTGATTCAGCCCTTAATTATGAGAAACTGAAAAAACAATAGTTTATTTGAATGCAAATCAAAAAATGATTTAGTTGGGCTTTGATGATTGATTCAAAACAGATTTGAAAATAATTCACAAGAATGGTTATATGTATGCCATGTATCCCAAAATTCAAAGCATGAATCAAGGTATATGTGCCATACAAAAAAAACGCTTTGGAAACCAACGTACACTCTGTGTTCGTGATTCAACGCCAGTCTGTAAGTACAACTGATAGCGGCGTACAGCACGATGAAGATGAGCACCTCCTTATACATCAGCTTGTAGATACTGCCCTTCCATATACCCAGCAGCTTCACAAACGTGCCCAGCCTCGCGGTCGCCACCCGGTACTGATAGGCTATCGTCATGGTTCCGGTTATCACCCTTCAGGACAATAGCCTTTCTCTACAATACACCAATCGTACGACATCTATAATCCTTATGTCACTCCCAATCTTTATGTATATGACAAGAAAGATAATTTCAGTACAATTCTTTGATAATTATGTGTTGGGTGTTCACAGATATCTGTCTGTCTGTCTGTCTGTTGGGTGTTCACAGATATAAACGGCAACTATTTGTTGTCATTTTCTTACAACTCCAAACACAATTTTCAAAAGTAGTCGTATACTAAGGGTATGACGTCGACAATGGAGAATTTTTGAACGTTCCTGGCTGTTGGTACATTGGATGTCGAGATGATATAGTGTTCACAGATATCTGTCTGTCTGTCTGTCTGTCTGCCTAAGTGTTCACATATCTGTCTGTCTGTCTGTCTGTCTGTCTGTCTGTCTGTCTGTCTGTCTGTCTGTCTGTCTGTCTGTTTGGGTGTTCACAGATATCTGTCTGTCTGTCCGTCTGTTGGGTGTTCACAGATATCTGTCTGTCTGTTGGGTGTTCACAGATATCTGTCTGTCCGTCTGTTTTGGTATTCACAGATATCTGTCTGTCTGTCTGTCTGTTTGGGTGTTCACAGATATCTGTCTGCCTGTCTGTTTGGGTGTTCACAGANTGTCTGTCTGTCTGTCTGTCTGTCTGTCTGTCTGTCTGTCTGTCTGTCTGTCTGTCTGTCTGTCTGTCTGTCTGTCTGTCTGTCTGTCTGTCTGTCTGTCTGTCCGTCTGTCCGTCTGTTGGGTGTTCACATATATCTGTCTGTCTGTTGGTTTCACAGATATCTGTCTGTCTGTCTGTTTGGGTGTTCACATATATCTGTCTGTATGTCTGTTGGGTGTTTACAGATATCTGTCTGTCTGTCTATCTGTTGGGTGTTCACAGATTTCTGTGTGTCTGTCTGTTGGGTGTTCACAGATATCTGTCTGTCTGTCTGTTGGGTGTTTACAGGTATCTGTCTGTCTGTCTGTCTGTCTGTTTGTCTGTTGGGGGTTAACAGATATCTGTCTGTCTGTCTGCCTGTTTGGGTGTTCACAGATATCTGTCTGTTTCTCTGTTTGTCTGTTGGGGAGTTAACAGATATATGTCTGTCTGTTTGTCTGTTGGGGGTTTACAAATATCTGTCTGTCTGTCTGTCTGTCTGTCTGTCTGTTTGGGTGTTCACAGATATCTGTCTGTTTATCTGTTTGTCTGTTGGGGAGTTAACAGATATATGTCTGTCTGTTTGTCTGTTGGGGGTTAACAAATATCTGTCTGTCTGTCTGTTGGGTGTTCACAGATATCCGACTGTTTGTCTGTTTATCTGTTGGGGGTTTAACAGATATCTGTCTGTTTGGGGTTTAACAGATATCTGTTTATCTGTTTGTCTGTTGGGGGTTTAACAGATATCTGTCTGTCTGTTTGTCTGTTAGGGGTTTAACAGATATCTGTCTGTTGGGGGTTTAACATATATATGTCTGTTTGTCTGTTGGGGGTTTAACAGATATATATCCCATGTGATGCAATTGGAGCAGCAGATCAATTCTAATGTCTTTAATGTCCCAGGAGTAAAGAATTTTCCAACAATACCAGACCTTACAATTACCACCAACGGGATATGTAAACTTCAACAAAACCTCAACCCACACAAGGCTGCAGGCCCAGATAACATCACGCCACGTATCCTTAAAGATCTGTCAGCAGAAATTGCGCCAGTTTTAACCATCATCTTCAACTCATCATATGCCAACGGGGAAGTTCCATCATTATGGCGTACGGCAAATGTGTGCACAATATATAAGAAGGGGAGGAAGTTCGAGGCAATCAACTACCCACCGGTGTCATTGACCTGTATTTCATGCCAACTGCTGGAGCATGTGATTACCAGTCATATCATGTCACACGCAGATAGGCACAACATCCTCTACCAATTACAACATGGTTGTCGGAAGGCGTTATTATGCGACACTCAATTACTGGAATTCCTAGACGACATCAACAAAAACATAGATGCAGGACAACAAACTGACTGCCTCATTATGGATTTCAATAAAGCATTTGACAAAGTGAGTCACAGCCTACTTGTTCATAAGCTTGACCACTACGGCATCAGAGGGAAAACCAACACCTGGATCAAGAACTTCCTCCTAGATCGTAAGCAGACGGTAGTCGTAGAAGGGGAGACTACGTCAGTGTGGAGTCAGGAGTCCCTCAGGGGTCGGTGCTCGGGCCGAGTTTATTTTCATATTACATTAACGATATGCCGGATAACATCAGATTAAATGTAAGGCTATTTGCAGACGACACCATAGTCTATTTAATGATATCATCGGATGCTGACAAGGACCATCTACACGAAGACCTAAACAGACTATCAGACTGGGAAGAGAAATGGATGATGAAGTTCCATCCTGATAAATGTAATGTTCTATCAATTACAAAGAAGAAGACCCTTACCATGTATGACTTCATTCCTCATGGTCACACACTAGAGCATGTAACATCTGCTAAATATCTTGGAGTCACCATATTTTCAGATTTAAAGTTGTATACACACATCTCAAATATATGTCAGCGAGCAAATAACACCATAGGATTCCTGAAGAGAAATCTCAACGTCAGCAACAGAAAAGGAGAAACCCTATAAGAGCCTAGTGAGACCTACACTCGGGTATGCATGCACCACATGGGACCCATACAACAAATATTGACTGGAGATGGTACAGAGACGGGCTGTGAGATATGTCAAAAACAGATGTCATAACACCTCATCTGTTAGCTCCGTCATTGAACAACTGAAGTGGACATCTTTAAAGAGAGGAGAAGTTTGAACCTCATGCTTCCGTGTGTTATTGTCATTTCAGGCTATTGATGAAGTTTGCACCCCATGTTGTCGTGTGTTATTCTTATTTCAGGCTATTGGTGAAGTTTAACCTCATGTTGTCGTGTGTTATTGTCATTTCAGGCTATTGATGAAGTTTGAAACCCATGTTTCCGTGTGTTATTCTCATTTCAGGCTATTGGTGAAGTTTGAACCTCATGTTGTCGTGTGTTATTGTCATTTCAGGCTATTGATGAAGTTTGAACCCCATGGTGTCGTGTGTTATTGTCATCTCAGGCTATTGATGAAGTTTGAACCCCGTGGTTACGTGTGTTATTGTCATTTCAGGCTATTGATGAAGTTTGAACCTCATATTGTCGTATGTTATTGTCATTTCAAGCTATTGATGAAGTTTGAACCCCATGATGTCGTGTGTTATTCTTATTTCAGGCTATTTGTGAAGTTTAAACCTCATGTTGTCGTGTGTTATTGTCATTTCAGGCTATGGATGAAGTTTGAACCTCATGTTGTCGTGTGTTATTGTCATTTCAGGTTATGGATGAAGTTTGAACCCCATGTTTCCGTGTGTTATTGTCATTCAGGCTATTGATGAAGTTTGAACCTCATGTTGTCGTTTGTTATTGTCATTTCAGGCTATTGATGAAGGTTGAACCCCATGTTGTCGTGTGTTATTGTCATTTTAGACAATTGATGTAGTTTGAACCTCATGTTGTCGTGTGTTATTGTCATTTCAGGCTAATGATGAAGTTTGAACCTCATGTTGTCGTGTGTTATTGTCATTTCAGGCTATTGATGAAGTTTGAACCCCATGTTTCCGTGTGTTATTGTCATTCAGGCTATTGATGAAGTTTGAACCCCATGTTGTCGTGTGTTATTGTAATTTCAGGCTATTGATGAAGTTTGAACCTCATGTTTCCGTGTGTTATTGTAATTTCAGGCTATTGATGAAGTTTGAACCTCATGTTTCCGTGTGTTATTGTAATTTCAGGCTATTGATGATGTTTGAACCCCATGTTTCCGTGTGTTATTGTCATTCCAGGCTTTTGATGAAGTTTGCACCCAATGTTGTCGTGTGTTATTCTTATTTCAGGCTATTGGTGAAGTTTAAACCACATGTTGTCGTGTGTTATTGTCATTTCAGGCTATGGATGAAGTTTGAACCTCATGTTGTCGTATGTCATTGTCATTTCAGGCTATTGATAAAGTCTGAACCCCATGTTGTCGTGTGTTATTGTCATTTCAGGCTATTGATAAAGTTTGAACCTCATGTTGTCGTGTGTTATTGTCATTTCAGGCTATTGATGAAGTTTGAACCTCACGTTTTCGTGTGTTATTGTCGTTTCAGGCTATTGATGAAGTTTGAACCTCACGTTTACGTTTGTTATTGTCATTTCAGGCTATTGATGAAGGTTGAACCTCATGTTGTCGTGTGTTATTGTCATTTCAGGCTATTGATGAAGTTTGAACCCCATGTTTCCGTGTGTTATTGTAATTTCAGGCTATTGATGATGTTTGAACCCCATGTTTCCGTGTGTTATTGTCATTCAGGCTATTGATGAAGTTTGAACCTCATGTTTCCGTGTGTTATTGTCATTTCAGGCTTTTGGTGAAGTTAGTTTGAACCTCATGTTGTCATCTGTTATTGTCATTCCAGGCTTTTGATGAAGTTTGCACCCATGTTGTCGTGTGTTATTCTTATTTCAGGCTATTGGTGAAGTTTAAACCACATGTTGTCGTGTGTTATTGTCATTTCAGGCTATTGATAAAGTTTGAACCACATGCTGTCGTGTGTTATTGTCATTTCAGGCTATTGATAAAGTTTGAACCACATGCTGTCGTGTGTTATTGTCATTTCAGGCTATTGATGAAGTTTGAACCTCACGTTTTCGTGTGTTATTGTCGTTTCAGGCTATTGATGAAGTTTGAGCCTCACGTTTTCGTGTGTTATTGTCATTTCAGGCTATTGATGAAGTTTGAACCTCACGTCTTCGTGTGTTATTGTCATTTCAAGCTATTGATGAAGTTTGAACCTCACGTTTTCGTGTGTTATTGTCATTTCAGGCTATTGATGAAGTTTTTCTGTCCGCAATTAGTTTCTCTTATTATCGTCTGTCGCTGGAGTGCTCATTTGTATTACATTATGTTATGTATACTCAGTCACAGAACGTATTTATAATGTAATTCATAATGGAAACTTTAAAAATCGCATACAGAACAACTAATTTACATGCATGTTTATAACGGAATCTAGGAAAATATAAAGAATGCGTGAGGTTTACCTTACTCAGTAGTTGTCGTGTTGTATAGGATCGCTGTATATACCGAGTCGTCAACATTATGATAAGGACTGACCAGTCCGTAAGATAAGATACGAGACAACTCGGTAGAAGTCCTCGGTCCGTTTGTATCAGATGTAATTACTTAACCACAGCAGAAGTCATATTTTTAAATTCAAATATATAAAAATTATATCGAGAAATGTGTGTATTGTTAGTATACTATCTGAGGCTCACCAAGATATATCACAGGACAGGAATGTTACCTTCTATTTTGATAACTATTTGTATCTAACTACCGTAATCTCTGTTGAAGGTGCAACTAAGTTCTGCTCACTTAATATATTCACAAACGAAGGAAAGTGTTCAACCATTTAAAAATCTCCCGTGAAAGTTACACGCTCAACGATAAACATCTGTAGAAAGGAAATTGAACTAAAAAAACCACTAATAGACAAATAAAAATTCGAAAAGGAAAAATAACCTATATATTATTTTACGTACAAATTGAGAAGAAGTGTTTACATCAGCTTGAACCTTTCAATCTAATCATTTTACCATACCTTTATAAAAATATATAAATGAATGAGATAATGTCGATGATAAAACCTCATGTTGTCACCAGGTATCTTGCAAAATGGCGTTATGCAGGTTTTGGGCTACATCGAAGGATAGAGATAGAGTGTGATTATGTCTGGGATTTGTGTATTTCTGTCCTGGTGCTCGTAAGGTAGTCCTCGTCCGCCATAGAGTTACAGCTGTATATTTGTCAGATCAAGTGCACCTAATAACGAGGAGACGACGTAAAATTGTTCAGCAGAATAATTAATATTAACATACCGCACACCTTAATTAAACCTAGGTGTCATTCAAGAGTTCCTGTACGGCCACAGTCAATGTATAGGACTGTATCGCACACCTTAATTAAACCTAGGTGTCATCTAACATTCCACACAGCCGAGGTCAAACCTCTAGACGTCTACTTATGTCGTCGTATAATGTTGTTTTTTTTGTACAGAGAGTGAAAGAATTAATACAGGTACAACATATAAACATGTACAATGCGAGGAACTATCTACCTGGAGAAATATACACTTGCCTGGAAAAAAATATCAAAATAATGTAATGACCCCGAACTACGATGGGAAGTGTACTGGAGTTATGACATGTTATGTGTGTTTACAACAATGCTTCGAATATCTTCAGTAAAAACATGATGTAAATGTCCATATCAAATACAGTAGAATGTTCATTATAAAAACAAAGCATACTCAACATCACCAAACTATAAACACAGAGAACTTACCTAACGGGAATCACAAGACGCATGTTACCTGTGGTTTATGTATTAATAAAGAATACAGTTTAGCTTCATCAACTATAACAAACCGAAAGAGAAGAATTGCAGTGTTCAGTATATTCGTAAAACCATCAAGACAATTCCGTTTCCTGAAGAATGTCTCCAGTTTACATTAACAGTATACTGATGATCCTTACACTTACTGTATACTGATGATTCTTACACTAACCGTATACTGATGATCCTTACACATACTGTATACTGATGATCCTTAC
>NW_018405752.1:0-216 GCF_002113885.1 Mizuhopecten yessoensis
CCTGTGTTGAGTTTAGGACAACTTGGTTCCACAGACATCTAGCTCCGTGAAAAATCTACAGGAGTTATATGTACACATTTGAAGATATTACCAAAATGTGTGGTATTTCATTTGATTTTCTCATATGAAATCTCCAACTATTAATTATCTGATTTGACTTACCATCCGTCCACGATTCCCTGATCCACAAACCATGTAAGCCTCCTCTTGGACAGC
>NW_018405752.1:590-3641 GCF_002113885.1 Mizuhopecten yessoensis
CGTCGCTTAAATTTGGAAACAGATTTTCTTTTCAGTCATTATTTCTTTTTGTTTATATAAAACTGCAAAGTTTTAAAAACTGAAAACATCCCAAAGCATGATCTGTAGCAACTTGCCAAAAGTATCACTCCAACTTAACTGTGTTTGTTTTCATACATACACATGTTACATCTAACCTGAAGCAGTCAAACAACACTTTACCAAGGATTTACTCTAAATAATTAGTTTCTATTGGCAATTATTTTGACATCCTGTATATAGGTCTGAAAGAAGTTGTCCCAAAAAACAAGGAGTCACACCCACATTTCGTAACACGAGTTCAAAATATCTAAAGAGTGTTTTTAGACATCACGACTGAGCAGGAATGGCATTTATTACATTTTTGCCTGTGAAATATCGGATTCTATCAACTTGATAAAACTTCTATCTTTCAAACTGTGACAAATATCAAAAGTGATATTTTCACACTTTTTGGTATTGACCGATCATAATGGTATCTTCCATTCGCTGCATTCAAAGTCAACGATTTTTTTGCTCAGATTCAAATTGTCCGACGGTAGAATAAGTGGTTGTTATGGTAAATGTTTGGTACACAAACTTAAGTATTTACATAAATATACAATTAATAACATTTTCATAAGCAATCACACCAGATAATAGCAAAAAACGTTGGAATTGCGTCGAGTATCCCATTCAAAATGGCGCACAGCCTTGTTGTTCAGCGTGACGTCATTAGAATATGGCGCTAATTATTACGCTTCTGATTCCCGCCCTTTTTTAATGCATTACATTTTTCATGTTTTATGCTTTAAAATGTAATAAATAGAAAATTTAATAGTGTCTTAAGTAATAACAAATATATTTCACTTGTGTGGCTAATATTTTGATTTGTTTCACTCGTGCTGCGCACTCGTGTAAAAATATCAAAATATTAGCCACACTCGTGAAATATATTTGTTATTACTGAAGACACCATTAAATATCCTCTATATACTCCTACATACCCAGGGCGTCGATGATCCAGAAGTACTGACAGTCGCGGTCGTGGTACTCGGTCGTTCTCAGGGCATGAGTAACACCCTCTACACTGTCTACGATCGGACAGGCAAAGTCGTAGGTCGGGTACACCCTGTATCACACCATCAAAACATGTACAACGAGAGTAAATCTATGGCACAAGTATATGTGGGGACCGCATGCCATGTAGCCTACCTTTAGACTCTTTTTANATAAGCAAAGTCGGTTGGTGATGCAGGTGAAGAAGAAGTTATGTTCTCAACAATATCAGGTCTCACATAAATAATATCCCCAATCTCCAAAGTTTTCAATGTGGTAAAATGGACCTTTAGCATTGACTGATGACAACAAAAATCTAATAAGGCATGAAAACTGATTTAACAATTAACACTATATATACATGTAAGCTTACTACAAGCATTTATGCACAGACAAAGTGATTACTACAAACCTTCGAAACTAAGTTTGGGGTGTAAAAACAAATAAAGGGCCTGAACAAAGTTGACATATATAGAACGTTTCCAAAAAGAATGGTTAGTATTTAAATATTCAACATTTTCAACCAAACTGCAATGAAAATAGACAAGATTCTACTTTGTAACGTACTACATGTATTTGCCCCATAAATAAGCCCCACTCACAAATAAGCCCCCTCCCCACTTTGACAAATGTCCTTGAAACAGGATGGGTGCCTGCAATTAAGTCCCCTTCCTAATGTTTTTCTCTCTTAAAAAAAATGCTTACTTGTATTTGGTTCCTGTTTTGACGTGGGGCTCGGTTTTACACCTGAAGAAGGTTGGGTCCCTCATACAGCCATTGTCCGACTGCATTTCTATCATTCCTCGTATACAATATGTCTTACCGACCGTTGACCCCTTCTTCATCTCTTCCCACATCTTCAAGTTCTTCTCCACACCTGTGTGTAAAATATAGAAAATATAGCAACTGTCATCTCCACACCTGTGTGTTAAACATAGAAAATGAATCGTTACATCTTCCTTCTTTTAAATCTTTCTTCTGTATCATCAGCGTGACTTCACGTGTTTGTGATTTCTCCATCTTAGAGTCACAATATGTTTACCAGTACAGAGTCACACATTACAGTGTTAATTTGTTATCGTCAGTTTTGTAGTCATTTCCTGTGTTGGCTAGTGTTTCTCAGACATCATTCACTTATCAAATGTCAACAGCTAGAGTGTTCACAATTATATTGTTTTCCAATTTTTGAAAAACTACAAATATGTTTTTCTTTTTTAAACAAAAAGTGTTATATGACAAATTTTCCAGATGTCAATTGTTTTGAAATTATTCTTTATATTTACGTTCAATTTTGTCATTAGTAATGAAATTTCACATACTTTCTGCTTAAATCGTAAATATAAAGAACAATTCTTTCTTGAAATTGTTGATGTTGAAAGGTATTATTAGAAGCCAACTTTTAAGCAAGTAGGAAAAATAGACTCGTTTTAGAACTATGTAAATTAATGAGTCAAAAATGGAAATTTTGTCATTAGTAATGAAAATGTTACAAACGATGGTGATATAATTTTATAGTAATTGTGTTATTTAAATGCTCTATGGCCAATTGTATTACCGCACCTTTAACACCCACACAGGTGTCAGGCAATGGCGTCCCATTTGGTCATAAAATGAATTCTGAAACTAACTGTTCCTGATTTAAGCTTCCAATATCCATACATTTTTTGATATGTCTTGTTTTTAAATTCCAAGCAGGGGCCAACGCTAATGTTAAATCTCTATAGGCGTTGACCCTGCCTTTTGGACTTATACAGCTGATGGACAAATGTTTACATTATCAGTATTCAACTTAATGAACCATGATGATTTCTTAAGAAAAGAAAAGGTTTTAAATTACCTTTAATATGTTTTAAAATTAAATGTAATTGATAGATAATAAACTTTCTAAAGAAGTTTCTAGCAGTGTTAACACAGTCGTGTAACTGTCCCTCCCTTATCTATAGCAGTGTAAACAGTCGTGTAGCTGTCCCTCCCTTGTCTATAGCAGTGTTAACA
>NW_018405752.1:7287-29460 GCF_002113885.1 Mizuhopecten yessoensis
TCTCTGTCTATAGCTGTGTTAACAGTTGTGTAGCTGTCCCTCCCTTGTCTTTAGCAGTGTTAACACAGTCGTGTAACTGCCCCTCCCTTGTCTATAGCAGTGTTAACACAGTCGTGTAGCTGTCCGTCCCTCGTCTATAGCTGTGTTAACACAGTCGTGTAGCTGTCCCTCCCTTGTCTATAGCAGTGTTAACACAGTCGTGTANCCTCCCTTGTCTATAGCAGTGTTAATACAGTCGTGTAGCTGTCCCTCCCTTATCTATAGCAGTGTAAACACAGTCGTGTAGCTGCCCCTCCCTTGTCTATAGCAGTGTTAATTCAGTCGTGTAGCTGTCCCTCCCTTGTCTAGAGCAGTGTTAACACAGTCGTGTATCTGACCCTCCCTTGTCTATAGCAGTGTTAATACAGTTGTGTAACTGTCCCTCCCTTGTCTATATCAGTGTTAACACAGTTGTGTAACTGTCCCTCCTCTGTCTATAGCATTGTTAACACAGTCCCTCCCTTGTCTATAGCAGTGTTTACACAGTTGTGTAACTGTCCCTCCCTTGTTTATAGCAATGTTAACACAGTTGTGTAACTGTCCCTCCTCTGTCTATAGCAGTGTTAACACAGGCGTGTAACTGTCCCTCCCTTGTCTATAGCAATGTTAACACAGTCGTGTAACTGTCCCTCCTCTGTCTATAGCAGTGTCAACACAGTCGTCTAGCTGTCCCTCCCTTGTCTATAGCAATGTTAACACAGTCGTGTAACTGTCCCTCCTCTGTCTATAGCAGTGTTAACACAGTAGTGTAGCTGTCCCTTTCTTGTCTATAGCAATGTTAACACAGTCGTGTAACTGTCCCTCCCTTGTCTATAGCCGTGTTAACACAGTTGTGTAGCTGCCCCTCCCTTGTCTATAGCAGTGTTAATTCAGTTGTGTAACTGTCCCTCCCTTGTTTATAGCAATGTTAACACAGTTGTGTAACTGTCCCTCCTTTGTCTATAGCAGTATTAACACAGTTGTGTAGCTGTCCCTCCCTTGTCTACAGCAGTGCTAACACAGTTGTGTAGCTGTCCCTCACTTGTCTATAGCAGTGTTAACACAGGCGTGTAACTGTCCCTCCCTTGTCTATAGCCGTGTTAACACAGTTGTGTAGCTGTGCCTCCCTTGTCTATAGCAGTGTTTACACAGTTGTGTAACTGTCCCTCCCTTGTCTATAGCAGTGTTAACACAGTCGTGTAGCTGTCCCTTTCTTGTCTATAGCAATGTTAACACAGTCGTGTAACTGTCCCTCCCTTGTCTATAGCTGTGTTAACACAGTCGTGTAGCTGTCCCTTTCTTGTCTATAGCAGTGTTAACACAGTCGTGTAACTGTCCCTCCCTTGTCTATAGCAGTGTTAACACAGTTGTGTAGCTGTCCCTCCTCTGTCTATATCAGTGTTAACACAGTTGTGTAACTGTCCCTCCCTTGTCTATAGCAATGTTAACACAGTTGTGTAACTGTTCCTACCTTGTCTATAGTTTCTACATACAAGTGCCCTAAGATGGAAGATCTTCCTATATAGTTGTCACACTACATACTGTTAGCACGATTCTTGGAATTTGCCCTCTCCTCTCTCTCCTTCTTCATGGTTTCCGGGTCTGTGTTGTCGGCGTACGCCTTTCCCTGACGGATGAGCTTCTCCCCCAGACTCAGGATCAGGTCGAAGTGGTCGGATGTGTGACTGAAGATGTCATACTTGATGCCTAACATAGCTACATCCTCCAAGATTACCTATAACATCAATGTGAAAATCTCCTTAGTCACAAACTACTCAATTTGCAACATCACAGAATACCTGACAAGTAATCAACTAAAACTATGATTCCATATTTTTTTTAATAATATAATGAGTGCTCGACCAGATAAAACACTGGACTGGTACTGACAGACATATCATAGTTTGTTTGTTTGAGTGGTTTTACATCTGCTTCACTACCAATAAGTAGTTCGGTTATCCAGAATCTTTAAATATCAACATATATAGAAATGTCCTGACATCATCAACAACACGCAGACATCAAATTGTTTGCTTTAACATATGTCATTGTAACAAACACAGCCACTAATTTGGGCAGAGGTTACTAGAACATTATAGACACCTATTAGCGGGAGATGAATGCCATAGTTTTCAAAATCATTGCTTGTGAAATAACAAACCATTTGGATTGATATATCTCGCCTGTGCCCCACTTTGACCATCAATGCTCATGTCAAATTTGGTTGGTCTAGCACTGGTACTTTCAGAGAAACGAACTTAACGCAAAAACTTAATGTGGATTGAGATGCTGACAAAGTCAATGAACCACGAAAGGTAGGTTGCATCCAGCATTTGATGCACGGGTTGAGATGCACTACCTAAGATGCAACTATGGTCCAAGTTTGGTTGGTCTAGCACTTATACTTTCAGTGAAACTAACTTAAACGCAAAAACTTAATGTTGACTCCGCCATCGCCGGAAAAGCAACGCCTAAGTCTCGCTACCGCTACTTCGTGGCAGCGATACAACAATATTATTCCGCCTATTATTCATTAAATCTGTTTAAATATGAATCCTAGCATTTAAAGATGTATTTTACTCTCTCAAAGTCGGCGTCCTCCTTTGCTGGGTTGGTGTCGTCGAACCTCATGATGAGCTTTCCCTTGAACAGCTGTGCGTAGTGGTAATTCAGCAGGGCTGCCTTGGCGTGACCAATATGAAGAAATCTGTTGATAGACGTGAATTATCCAAAAATTCAAACACAACTGCTCAAAACTGGACATGATATTTTAAGAAAATAGTTAGGAGTCCTTTCATTATGTTTAAAAAAATTATATTACATACACGGTTCCATTAAAACATATTCCACGATGCATGGTAACACATGTCCTGGAGAATGTGTTTCGTTGAAACTGTTTTGCATACAATCCGAAATTTTAAAAAAATGCATTTAAATCCTTCTATCTATGTTAAAAAATGACACTGCAGACTTGAATTACAAATTCTCTTGAAGGTTTCATTTCAGATACAAATTGTTTTTGCAAATCATGGAACACAAGGAACAGCAGATTTTGCTGGAATAAGTCAGATTTTTCTGGAATAAGCCAGATTTTGCTGGAATAAGCCAGATTTTGCTGGAACAAGGTTTGTGTTTTCTATGATTACCAGTTCCATCAAGGAACAAATGCTGTTTTGAAACCGATTTTCCAATCAGAAAATATACACATGTTTCATGTGTTCACAACTTACCCACTGGCCTCTGGTGGAAATCGAACCACCACTTTGCCAATCTCTGCTCCTGGTAGGTCTACAAACTTTCCCTCGTCTTTTTTCACCTGTAACATGTATTACAAATCATATGTAACATCAGTAACCATCACAGTCAAGCCATGTTAACCAGCCAAATCTGCCTACCTGTAGGAGACTGGATGATGCAAATGGCTAGCTATGTAACTGGTAGAGTTGTGAACAGAAGAGAGAAGTACTTCATGGTATTAATATTTGCTGACAGTTTGTGTATTTAACTTCATGCTAGCTTTGGTGAACATGAATATTGCGAAATTAAATACCCTGCAGATTTTTTTTTAAACATATTTTACTGCTGATTTAGATAAGCAGTGGGATTGGGCACAAGTTGAACAACTTATATCAAGCCCTTTCCCCTTCAGATATTACAAACAATTCAGTAGTTATTTTTGAATAGCCCTAATAGTATACATGTATATGTAAAGATATTACAGTAACTAATAATTAACTTCCACTCAATTACTTTCATTTCATTATTGATCCAAGGGAGCTGCCCAATCTTTCACCGACTTACACCAGTTTCAGACTTCTTCTTTCCTTGGGTCTGTGGTTTTGGTACAACTATCAAGGCAGACTTGAACGGCTCTTGATCGGAGAGGAACCGGAAATAACGGGTCACATTCACTGGTGCTGCATCCCTCGCCATTAAATCATACCACAGTTTGTTGACTGTGGAAAGGAATATCTTTGTTAATCTCATATATCCAATATATATAACTATTACGTCGCATACTATTTGTATAGCTTTAGCAAGACTCAAGCAACCAAACATTAAGCCCTGGTGATAAAACTTCACTGTGGTAAAATTGTTTAAAACAGAAAATAGACAGTATGTCTTTCGAGACATTAATATTAAAACAATTTTTAATCCCCTACAACTGTTCTAACTTACATTAAATGACTGAATTAATGAAAGATTATTTTTCAATATACAGATGTTTACCGAAATCACGGAAAATTTGGAATGTTACTTCCTGTAAGCAAAACTGCATGTTTGGGAATAAGATAAGAAAGACTATAACAGGGAAGGGAATTAGATATTTGATATCTGAATATGTTTTTACCATGTAGTGCCTCCCAGACAGCAAAATCAGCAACGGTAAGACCATGACCAACAAGGAAAGTGACCAGGGTCAACCTCTCCTCCAGGTACTGCAGGGCCGCGGAGAACTCATTTGCACAGGATAGGTGACCTGTCGCAAACGTCATCCAGTGGTCCACCTGCGACCAAACAAATAACATCATCTTAAAGATACAGCATACCTAACATACTATACTTGTGATCTAAGCTCTCCTTCAAGGCTTATCAAACAGAAATCTTTGTGAAGATAATGACACGAGCAACCGGATGACAACAGAGATGTTTGAGTGATCCCAGTGTGTCGCCTTAACCTTTTGCTTTGCAGGCGACACTAAAAAAATAGCTGTTAACAGCAAAGATGAGGTTCTTTATCCAATGTTCACAGGGATCAGTATTCTTTATTAAAAAACACTCCATTTTTTCAACAAGTGTAACACAAAAAGTCGAGACATATCTGGAGCATTGAAATTGTCCAATGCTGGTTGATTTAGGACACTGGACCAATCAGGGCAGCCATCTTATTGGTGCACATTACAAAACCAATGCAAAGAAAACGTGGTGATACATGAATTGATATATCAAAAATACAGGAACCATTGTTGGTCCATTTTAAGACCAAGGCACACAGTAAGTCAAACCTAAGAACTGTCATGATCAGATTACGCACATAAACAAATATGAACAAAAAACAAACCTCTGTTTTCTGTAAAACAGATTCTCCTTGCAGTCCCACATCTGGGAAAGTTCTTGCCAGGAAGCGACAAATGGAGAAATTGCTTGTAAATGATACATTTCTGTAAAAAAATCAAAATGACATTTTATCATCCTTAGTTCTACAAATTTCTGGCATGATTATTTCGGGCAAGGAAATAATTCATAAAACATAAAGTCTTTAACAACGACATGCAAGGCTCAGTACAATAGTAATGAAAATGCTTCTCTATTATTTGCTCTAAAAGGTTAGCTTGCATACAAAATTATAAAGTCGTTATAAAAATGTTCTTATGTTACTTATTCTTCATCATCATTTTATAATACATGTTCAGTTGTACATACAATAAAATGTACAGTAAAGGTGTAATGGAAACCTATCATTCTATATTAATACTTATAATTACCCTCCAACATCAAGTGAATTGCTGTTTCCTATTTCTGTAGTTACTGTTTTCCCGCGAGACTTCACATACAGGGCAGATAGGTACGCAGCTAAACAAAAAGAAACAATAGGGAAAAATACATTTATACAGCCATATTAGGAATATACAAAATGAAATTCATACATTTTGTCCACCTTATAGTCAAATTCAAATTAACAAAATGACTGCCTGATTCCAGGAGATGAAAACAATTTGCCACCAACAGTGTAATTGAACACATGATTAATACACAACATGTTAGATACATTAATATTGTATGTAAGGGATAAATCACGAGTTGGTGTTGGATCAGCCAGTGAAAGCACTACCTGTCAAGGCCACGGCTGAATGCTATTGAATAAGCGAATAGCTGTATTGAACCCTTTTAAAACTGGTTTTATATAGATCTTTATGGTCAGGGCTTTCAGTGGTCCCTGTGCATTTGAATTTAAAAGCCAAATGAAACTTTTGCCTGAAATTAAAGAGGCGAAACAATAGACTTGTCCTTTCCAATCCAAGAATCAAAGCTCATACCTAAAGTGTCTAATGAAAGCCCAAGTGGTACATGTAATAACAAGAATCAAACCGAATTGACTCACTTGTTAGTGACACTAAAACCTCTTTTGTTTAAATATTTATAATTAAATGTAAAACTACAGGTACCTCTGTACCGTTATATATATTTGATAGTTATATTGATAATTTTTGTTATTTATAATATATAGGTATTGTTTTCACTTACTCCAAATGCAGTAACAGAACTATGTTATTAACAATCTAGCAAGAATTATATTGGTGAAATGGTGTTGTGTTGTCAAAAATCCATAGACACTTGCAATTGAGAGTATGTTTTTGATTCCACAGTGGGAGTTTTGACTCTTGAATTTAAAACGACCCTTCAAATTTCAGAGAATTGTGAAAATCCCCATTCTTAATATAAACTTCATTTCATTTCCAATTGCTTTTACAGTATAAAGCATTTTTGTTGAAATAGAATTTGGAAATAAGATTTACAACTTATATATATTTATCTCCAGAAATCCCCATGCGTCAAACTTTATTTTCCACTTAAAAACTCTAATACCTTTACAACGTGTTTTAAAATCATCGCATGCTATGATAATATATAAGCGCATGCAAAGTTTGAATCACCACCGAAAGCTGCCCGACGGAACCAGTATACCATATTTGGTTTTAGCACAGGAGCCTGAAGTTCTGTCAAAAAATTAATAATAACAATAAAACAAAAAAATACTTATAATATGCTAAAAAAAATAAGCATTTTATAGTGTTTTTTTTGTATTACTGTTATGGGTCCTCCTTAAAAGCGTCTTCAACCGACAACAAGCAGATCTTCAAGTGACAACAAGCGTCGCCAGACAAAATCTTCAAAAATGCTGAATAAAGTAAGCGACATCAGAAGATATGTTGTTAATATGACTATAATACACCTCTGTACCAAATTTCAATTTGATATTTGATAAAATGACCGAGTTATGTCGAATTGAATTTTTATGATCACTGCGTGGCACATGTGTGTATTCGCATGTAAAGTGAAGAAATCGTCGCCAGATAATAATTATAAAAACTTGCTAGAAAAAGCGTCATCAGAAGATATGTTATAAGTTAGACTTTTATTGATATATATTCCAAATTTCAGCTCGATATTTGAAAAAATGATCGAGTTATGATTAATTTATTATTACGATCGGCGGCGTGGCATACGTGTGTGAATAGAACACTACAGATCGTAAAGCGTCTTCAGACAATATCTCTAATATTAACCTATAATGTAAGCGACATCAGAAGATATGTTATTCATATAACTATGATACACCTTAAGGTCATAGGAGTGTATTGCTAAACGGAAATAGGAACTACATCCCTAGTTGAAAATCCAATGTCGGGAGACAGTATCATAATTTCCACATATTCTAATGTTTAATATTAAACTGATGAATATTGTATGTTTATTATTGACAGAACAGTGTTTTCTTTCAATACTAAAGTATTTGAAAGCAATCCAGGCATTTATTCAGTTGTTTTTTAATCAATGAGTCACATGTGTCCATTTTTCTGTACTTCAGGAAACCGGCTACCTATTTCACTACTGTGAAGTTTTTCAAGAACGATAACTCTTACATGCAATTGCTATGTGTATATATAGTTTTATTATAAAATGTCAATTTTTAATCGTTTATAGATAATTAATTTGACACAATGTCAGCATTAATGAAATTGATATACATTAATGCAAAACTAATCTATGTCAGTATCATTTTTATTGACAAAATATTGTGCGTTTCATTTTTTTCAAAATTCACTCCTTTTTACATAATTTTCCATTTAAAATCCTTAAAATTCTGACAACCTTAATTTTTTTGTGGCAAAACAAATTCTTTTCTTCAAAGCAATATAACTACAAAATTTGAAGAAACAATTGTATTGGCGACACAATCCTATTACCTTAATACCAAATTTCAAATAGATATTTGAATAAATGACTGAGTTATGATGATTTTGATTATTACGATCGACGGCGTAGCACACGTGTGTGAATAGAACTCTACAGATTGTGAAGCGTCTTCAAACTATATCTCTGAACTTAATCGAATAAGTAAGCGACATCAGAAGATATATTAATTTTTGACAGAACTTCAGGCTCCTGTGTTTTAGGAGGTGATATTTAACACATTCATTATTATTCTTACCTAACGCTGGTCTGTCCTTCTGTATAACAACCTTGTACGACATTATATCGCTATCAAACGACGAAATTATTAGAAAATGCGACGAATCGCCAGCTTATAAGAACCTTATAAGTAACCGGCTAACCTTAGACCTATTTACAATTTACATGTGGTTTCATCAGCCCGGAAGTAGTTTGCTAATCACAAAGCGAATAGCGGATGCGACCCATGAATTCCGGAAATAGAAGAAGCTTGCATACGTGTTACGTCAGAAATCTTTTTTTTTCTAAACAGATATAGGTCAGATATCATGATACTTGGGCTGATCAAATCAGGGTAAGCATGTTTTAGCGTTCCAAATCTATTTCAATAACCCAACATAATGAAGGTTAGTCTGTGCAGTTTTGAGGGGATATAATAGACCTAACGTCACAGTACCCAAATCGGGACACTTGAAGCAGAGACGTATATATTACGTCTCTGCTTGAAGCAAAAAGGCACAAGAAATTTCCATGCTGAACAAAGAAGTATTTTTAAATTGAAAATATTGATTTAAAGATGCTGATATACCAATAACACATTATAATATATGAACTTTATTTACTGTCACTTAGGGTTACAATCACAGTTTTAAAACTCGTCACAGCTAACATTGTAATTGGCAATGCATTTTCAGTCCTACTGCAATTGGATTGCATGACGTTAATATATGTATGTTTCCATTGGATATTTTTATAGTGTTAAGTGCTTAAAACATTATATCCAGATAGTACCGGAACTCTCTATGTAAAATCCATGGATATGTTGGACATGCATACACTGTACCTTTAAACTAATTGGAATCTTCCAAAGCCTCCACAAAAATGAATTGGCTACGGATGTGTTAGGGCTAACGTAGAGAACAACTTCGACGAGAAAATTCGGATGTGTTTTCTCCAGTCCGACTGGTTCCGGACAGTTGAGCGCCGAAGTTATAGTAGGATATTAAAAAAATACGTTATACTATGTAAAGGCGAAGACAATTATCTACAATTTTATGAAATTTATCTATACATTTCCGACCAGTTGTTATACTCGCAGAGAGAAAAATAAATGAAAATTTTAACAGTACTTTTTAGATGACATACATGTATTTTTAAAACGCCATTCACATAAAAAGAAAATGAGAAAACACGGGGTCAAATAAACTACGGAAATGTTAGATCAACAAGAAAATAATGACAGTAAAAATATAAGTATATTTCCAACGAATTTGATTTTTTTTCACGAAAAGAGTGAACATTTTAAGGAAAGATAAATAAACCCATCACGATGTTACACAAATAAAATTTTGCAAAATAATAACAATTTTTTATTTATAAAAATGTTTTGAACACTTTGGCTTATCTTTAACCATGTCAATTGGCACCAATTCGGGTTGGCCCAGTTGTTTCTGCTGGGTTATTGTTTTGAGGTAGGGGTGTAGATTTATATAATTAATTTTAATTTGTTTCACTGTTCTATGACGGTGACGACGCCAGCTCTCTACCTGATTTCACCACTGTTAAAAATAGTAAAATGTATTTCACCCACACTGGACCACAGGTACCTAAGACTATTTGTTACACCCACACTGGACCACAGGTACCTAAGACTATTTGTTACACCCACACTGGACCACAGGTACCTAAGACTATTTGTTACACCCACACTGGACCACAGGTACCTAAGACTATTTGTTACACCCACACTGGACCACAGGTACCTAAGACTATTTGTTACACCCACACTGGACCACAGGTACCTAAGACTATTTGTTACACCCACACTGGACCACAGGTACCTAAGACTATTTGTTACACCCACACTGGACCACAGGTACCTAAGACTATTTGTTACACCCACACTGGACCACAGGTACCTAAGACTATTTGTTACACCCACACTGGACCACAGGTACCTAAGACTATTTGTTACACCCACACTGGACCACAGGTACCTAAGACTATTTGTTACACCCACACTGGACCACAGGTACCTAAGACTATTTGTTACAGCTATATTTGGACCTCAACTAAGGTTTTCAGAGTAATAGAGTTTAGATCGACTTTCGGAAAAAATGACTCTCCCAATACTCGTAAATATATATATATATATATATATATATATATATATAGAACAAATACTATTTTCAACTTGTAGGGTATACTATGTATATATATATGATCACTTGGGGTGTCTTTTTTTTTTTTTTTTTACCGAAAGTCGATCTAAACCCCTACAACATGTAAAATTACTTTAAACATCTTGGTGTTTGTAAAGTTTTACTCTGTCTTGATAAACATATTGTGACTCTAAGATGGAGAAATTAAAGTGGGGTTCATACAAGGGGACGTAATTGAGATAACAAGGTTGCACAACAGTAAACAATTCCACATATCGTAACATCTCCCTTCTTTTAAGTCTTTATTCTGTATCATCAGCGATAACAATAATGCTCACCTTAAAGTTAATGTCTTAAATTTGCTCCATTCTATTACCAATGGATAAGTGGAGTAACTGTTTAAATGTTCAACAATACTAACTATTTCAATAACTCACATGTACGTATAAAGTTTATGATAAATAATTCACAATATAGTTTGACACAATAGAATCAATGCTTTGGACCATAAACAAATAATATCTTATCAATATGTCATGTTATTATGAATGATGTAATCACATCCTTGATATATTTTATAAATTCAGTTCATCAAAGGTGTACGTCTGTACATTTAGTTAACACAAAATGATCACATAGATTGTTTGATATTTGGTTTCACCTGGCGACCAGAGCGAGTGATGTAAACAGAGTCATTCGATAAACGATGTGGAGAGTTTGGAATGAGTAGTTCAGTTTTAAACATCTTGGGAGATTCGGGTCGCGTTTGGGGGTCTGGTTTCTGTGGGGTTTATGGTTTCTCTGGTAAAGTGATTTTATTTTGTGTGATGGAAAATGCGTAAGGATAACTGGAGCTTCATGTTGGTTATAGTCTAAAGCTGTTTCCTTAGTTTTAAGAATATGATATCTGTTTCTGCGATATACACCTCCATCAGGTTTGTGTACAGTGTAAGATCTGGCATTTTCCTGTTTTGTTACTACTGCAGGTTTCCATCTACCATCACGTTCAATCCTAACAGTCTCGCCTACATCTAGTTGATTTAGAGACTTTGAAGACTTGTCATGGTAGTATTTCTGTCTATACTTCCCTTCCCGTGTTTTCTGTGTGTTTAGTGATGTATTTACGGTCACAGGTTTAAGCTGTTCTGATGATAAAGGGAGAACGGAACGTAGGCGACGACCCATCAGTAGCTAGGATGGCGAGAAAACGGAGTCGAGGGGGGTTGTACGGTATTCTAGTAGGGCAATATAGGGGTCTCTACCATCAGCCTTATAGCTTTAGTAAATAGACGTTTGATAGTCTGGACAGTTTTCTCTGCTAAACCGTTTGACTGGGGGTGGTGTGGACTAGAGGTTTCGTGGTTGAAATCCCAAGTTTTTGCAAACTCCCGAAATTTCTCGCTGGAGTATTCGGGACCATTGTCAGAGATAATTTTCTCTGGTATACCAAACCTCGAGAAGAGTTCTTTAAGTTTGGATATGACAGCTGCACTGGTAGTGGAGGAAAGTTTTGAGACCTCAAAATAGCGACTGTGATAGTCTACAACGACTACAAAACCCTGATCATTCCATGCACAGAGATCAGTGGCGACTATCTGCCATGGTCGTGCAGGTATCTCGCGGGGTAGCATGGGTTCTTTCGCGTTCGAATTTCTCAACTCTAAACACGTAGGACAGTTTAGGACTAATTCAGAAATGTCTGAACTTAAGCCAGGCCAAAACATGATATCCTTGGCTCGACTACGACATTTCTCTACACCCATGTGACCAGAATGTAGCAGATCTAACATGACTATTCTCAACCCTTTGCGTATGATTGTTCTTGTGCCTTTGGAATTGATACCATGGATGACTGTCATTTCATCTCTAATGTTCCAATATTCAATGATAGACAACAGACAGTCTCTCCGTTGATCTGGCCAACCATCTTGAATACTTAAGTAAGGGTGACCATTTGGGGGTCAGCCATATCATGCTGTCTGATTTCGTCCATGCGACGAGAGCTTACAGGTAAATTGGACATGACGGTGCGGACTTGGACATCCATACCTTCTGAGAGTTCAGGGTAAGTATCGGGCATGAACGTTCTAGACAAGGCATCTGCCACACGAATTTGTTACCCTGGAACGTGTCTAACACTGACATTGAAGTTTAGCAATTTCAGCATCATTCTCTGCAGGCGTGCGGGAGCTGCACCGATAAGCTTTTTGAGAATAGACTCGAGGGGCTTATGGTCAGACTCGACATCGATGAGTCTCCCAAATAGTGAAAACGCTTACAAACATATAAAATTGCAAACATTTCCTTTGATATTTGTGCATATTGAACTACTGAAGGGGTCAAGGACTTTGATGCATAAGCTACAGGTTTACCGTGTTGTAGTCGCTGGCGCCTAGACCATACTTTGATGCATCAACTTGTAGGGTAACAGGTTCATCAGGGCAAAGTATGCTAACACAGGACTCTGCGTTATGAGGTTTTTCACTTTCTGAAATGCCTCCATTTGTGGGCTTTCCCATACAAACTCCATGTCTTTTGGTAAAAGACTTCTTAAGAGGTTTGTTACCTGGGACAGGTTTGGGGCAAACTTAGCAAGATAGTTTATCGTGCCTAGTATTGTCACTAGCTAACCTTTGTCACGTGATGGTTTCATGTTACGCACTGCAGCCACCTTTTCAGGGTCAGGCTGTAGTCCTATCTCGGTCAGTAGGTGACCAAAATAGCATACACTAGTGACACCTACCTCCAGTTTGTCATCATTGAGCTGTATACCTACTGATCTGGTTCTGTCTAGTACTGCTCACAGGTTCTCGTCAAGCTCATGTCTGGTCTTGCCAGACACTAGTATGTCGTCTACTATGGCATTGACACCAGTCAAGCCTTCATAACTGCTATCAATTACACGCTGGAATTCATCCTTGCGGTCTGAACATCAAAGGGCATGTGTAGAAAGCGATACCTACCGACGGGCGAGTCGAAAGTGGTAAGTAGTGATGAATCATGGTCTTGTTTCAGGGCCCCATAGCCTGAACGTGCATCGAGCTTCGTGAAATAACGTGCTCACGTGAGATCTGACAGTATCTCCTCTAGGGTCTTCATTGGGTAATGGGGACGATTTATGGCCTTATTTAGACTTTGATGGTCTAAACATACTCTCAACTTCCCTGAAGCCTTTTTTACGACTACAAGGGAGTTGACCCATGGTGTAGGTTCATTTACCTTAACTATGTCCTCAGCCTGCACCATTCGCTCATACTCAGCCTTGAATTTATCGCGAGTGGCTATTGGTACTTTACGAGGGGGGTTTACAACTGGTTGTACACCCGGGTTAACGTGGAAAGTACAGTTACCTGGACACTGACAAATGCCTTTAAATACGTCCGAGTATTCACACATGACATACTTCTTGTCAAGTGGTAGGGCGGATTGGTTTGAAGTGACTTACCTTGAGCATGTTGGAGTTCTGTGGTTAGCAAGTGGGTGTGGCTACAAGGGGTAGGGTTTACAGCATATATCAACTTGATAAGCTGTTGGTTTAAAAAAGCCTGGAGATCTAAGATGGGGGTAAGTGCAGTATTGGTCACATATATTTCTGCAGTTTCACGTTGATTTTATACATAATCTGCATATCACAACAACCTAGGGTTCTGATTGGTGAGCCATTGTATGAATGTGTGCTTGGGGTATGCATGATCAAGTATGTGTAAAGGTATGACATTTACCTGTGTTCCTGTGTCTAATTTAAACGTGACAGCCTTTTTGTGGGGTCCAAACTCAAGGTCAACCAGTGCTTGGTCTTGGGGGTGGGACATGGAGTGGATTGTGCGTTTATAACATCAACATAAAATTCATCCGAATCTATACCCAATGACTCTGATTCACTCTCTTCAGATACACAAGTAACAGACCTACAATTAGAACCAAAGAGAATTTCTTTTTGCATTTCAAACACTGTTCACCCTTTGCTGGGCATTTAAAGTTGTGTTTCAATATTCTTCTCTTCTTTGTTGATCACGAGAGTTCTGTGTATAATGTGAACTATGTACACGTGCTGAACGTGAGTCCCGGGTCGGGCGAGTGTCTCTGGCTCTCCCTGTCTTTCTGTTAGAGTCTGTCCGTACGGCGTGTATGGCGGTATCTGACGTCGACGATTCTGGTTGCATGGTCCGGAGCTGTGTCAAGGCGTACTCGCACCCTTGTCCAATCGTAATGGCTTTATCTAGGGTCAGTTCATTACCATCGTTGATAAGCTTCTCGAGTACATTCTGGGACGTTACACCGAATACGATGCGATCTCTTATCATTTCGTCCGCGTTTGTAAAAGTACATGGCTTTGCCGACATTCGTAGTTTGATGACAAACACGTGTAATGGTAATGCACTTTGGACAATGTTATTGGATTTAAATTTGGTGAACACAACGTTAGCTTTAGGCTGTTCGTACGTTTCAAACTTTTCGTAGAGTGGGGTCAGTAATTTCTCTTCTTCTTCAGTGAATGTCCACGTGCTGTATATGTCTCTTCCTCTTTGACCAATCCATAGAAGGATGTATGTCCTTTGTACTATCTTTCAGAAGTCCGGTGAAAATAAGATCAGCGGGCTGCTTGAACTTTTTCCAATCTTCCGGCAAGTTGTTTGAATTCCAGAGTCCATCTGGGGCGCTTGGATACCTGACAAGGCCATTGTCAGTTCTTGTTCTGACACCATGTAAAGTTTTACTCTGTACTGGTAAACATATTGTGACTCTAAGATGGAGAAATCACAAACACGTGAAGTCACGCTGATGATACAGAAGAAAGATTTAAAAGAAGGGAGATGTAACGATATGTGGAATTGTTTACTGTTGTGCAGTCTTGTTATCTGAACTACGTTCCCTTGTATGAATGATTTCCGGGACTCCGTGGAGGACCTTACTTGAACAAAAGATGTCTGCGTGACTTCACATGTTTGTGATTTCTCCATCTTAGAGTCACAATATGTTTACCAGTACAGAGTCACACATTACAGTGTTAATTTGTTATCGTCAGTTTTGTAGTCATTTCCTGTGTTGGCTAGTGTTTCGCAGACGTCATTCACTTATCAAATGTCAACAGCTAGAGTGTTCACAATTATATTGTTTTCCAATTTGTGAAAAACTACAAATATTCTTGAAGTAAAATACCCTTTTTTAAAGTTTATTTCTCGTCGTTGACAAGCAAATTTAATTTAGGACTACTACTGCGACACGAAACAGACGGAAGAAAGGCTGCTTTAAACACAAGGGCCCCAAATGGGCCTACATCGCTCACCTGGTATAAATCTCACACTTGAAACCTTAAAAGTGATCTAAAATAAAGCTACAGTCAAAATATTTATAACAAATAAGAATCAAGACATTCTATTTATCTGTCACCCAAATTGCATTCATATCGACTGTATACTGCACCTGACAACAGTTCAATGCAATGGTAGAATCGTTGGACTATATAGTCATATATTTCCATTCTTGATGTTTGTTCTGTACATGAATCTACGAAGTGAAAACAACTGCCATTTGACCATGAATAAACTATGAATACAACGATTCTCGTGCAACCGGTCAGCTGCTTTCACACACAATGACATTATTGCGCATAATGTAATAACGTAGTTGCGAGAAATAATAATAAACATTACAAAAATCATAGCTTTTTTAATTGTGGTTCACCGTAATGTAATGTCTCTTCGAGACACTATGTGGTCAGCTTCAGTGTGACAAGACAAACACTGTGCAGCTAGTATAGCAGTACAATTGCCTTTGATTTAGTTAGTTAGAACTTCTAACAAGTTTTCAGTCCATCTCATATTTATGAAACTGACTACATTGTAGTTTTTATAAAAGGCGGTTCGAATGAAAACGAGTTTTTAGGTTACCATCGTTAAATATCAACTTTACAGAATAATTAATAGTTAAACATTTCATCCACGCTTGACATATGACTTTGAGGACGCAACATTACTGGAATTTTACCTAAATTCACAGAGGGGGAGGCTTAATCTTCCGGAACACCTGGTCTTTTTCATGGCTTTATCCTTTGCAGGGATCTCTATGTAAAACTATTATTTGTTTATATTGTGCCATTATTTAATCGATTTTAAGTCTGAATTACCGATTTTTTTACTATTCTGAATTCCTTATTGTTGTTTGTATATATATAATGCGGGTAGCTAGTGGACAAATCCCCGATAACTGGTTGAAGTCAGTGAAGAATTCTCGGCTCAGAGAATCGAGCTCACGGGAACATTAAATAATTACACCTTCAAAATATAATTACTTATTCCAATATGTCTTTCCAAACATGCCAATAGGTAGAATTTGGTTGGATATTATTACTCAGCAATGGTTCAGTAGTTCAATTATTTAATCTCCCGAGCTTGCTTGTCAGATTTTTTTAGACTCAGGGCAATGAACCTATGTAAAGCCAAGCCTTCCCGTAATGTGTTTTCTTCGATGTCTTTTTAAATTGCATATTAATCACTATTGGCGGACTCACAGCTTTGTCGAAGTTGTTAAAGTCTTGCGTGAAAACTGTTAATATTTTTCTACGCATCCGTTTGATCGACAAAATGTGTGTAAACTTTGAAATTTTTGTCTTTCTTTGGCGAGAAGCACCTTGTGTATTCGTCAGCGGTAGATTTATTTAAGCAATGCATGCTTTAGCAAATGTTGTTACAGTCCTATAACACGCATTGCTATTGATGACAAACTTTATAAAACCCTGCCGTAAGTTTGTCAGCAAAAGAAATGTGTGTTATAGGACCATAAAAATATTTGCCTAAAATATTCATTATATATTTACATTTTGATAGAGTAGTTGCTTTTTATTTTCTTATTTCGAACAGTTTTCTGAACAGCAAATTAAGATGACGTTACAATAGCAAATGTTGTCATTAGTCTAACCATTCTAGGCCAAATTAAGCCGAACCTCAAACTAATTGCAAAAGAAACTTTTTATTCACTATCATAATCCATAGTGTGTGGTTAAACACACATACAAATTCGAAAACACAGAAAAATGGGAAAGGTTTATATTTGAGGGTCAAAGGTCACAATAGCTATTTGTTATATACAGATATCTATTGACAATATGATGAAATAGATACAGACAGACAGACAGACAAACAGACAGAGCAATATACACAAATGAAAGCAAAATAATCAAATAAAACACTTCATTGTGTTTATTAAAATAGTATTATTTGGGACGAGTTGACTTATAACTATGACATTAAATCAGATTTGTTAGATCAGAGTAATATATTGTAATTATGGAACATTCGTAAAACGTTTTTAAAACGTGTTAATATAAAACTTTAAGTTGCATGACACCACATAACATACAAAGTACAGAGGAATGGGATTTGGAAACAAGTTGAAATAACTTTTATAAATCTGTTTCCGAAAACGTCAAATGTATCTCGAAGTCGAATAGTAACACTAGTTTTCAGACAATATATCGTCTAACTGCTTTGGACGAGATGACTTATGCCGATTCCAAGCGATCAAGGTATCAGAATGACAGTTCCCAAAATGGATCACCAAACGGTAATTTTATGCATTCATTGTAAATTCAGAGAAAGAATAATTTTCATGTAGGTTTGTAGCTGTTCTTACCAACTAAATTAGGACCATGGGCTCACGTGAGATATTTATAGAACATTCTGACGTCACCAATTAGCGTTTCCGGTTTTTGCAAATATCTTACACTTGAAATGAACATTTGTGACACCATTTGAGCATTTTTAATGGGTTTTAAAATTTCAATGAATATTATAATTTCTATAGGCTTTATTTATTCCTATATTGTGAAAGAGGGTGCATAGTCCTCGCACGCGCCATATTTTAACAACGTTACCAAAACATTCAACTTTCAGTCTGAAATACGTTTTCTATTTGACCTCGAAAACTAATCATATGTAGACAAAAAAATGTCCTCATGCATGAAAACTAGCGTTTTTTTAAAAACACAATGTAGAGATATTAGAGTTTTTAAGTGGAAAATAAGGTTTGAAGCATGGGGATGTCTGGAGATGGGTTTATATAATTGTAAATCTTATTTCCAAATTCTATTTCAACAAATATGTTTTGCATTAAACATTTATACTGTAAAAGCAATTGAAAATGAAATTAACTTTATATTAAGTATGGGAATTTTCACATTTCCCTGAAATTTGGAAGGGTCGTTTTAAATTAAAGAGTCAAAACTCACACTGTGGAATCAAAAACATAATCTCAAGTGTCCATGGATTTTTGACAACAGAACGCCATTTCACCAATATAATTCTTGCCAGATTGTTAACATAGTTCTGTTTCTGTCTTTTGAGTAAGTGAAAACAATACCTTTATATTATAAATAACAAAAATTATCAATATAACTTTCAAATATATATAACGGTACAGAGGTACCTGTAGTTTTATATTTAATTATAAATAATTAAACAAAAGAGTTTTTTTTCCCCAAAGTTTTAGTGTCGTTTACAAGTGAGTCAACTAAGTATGTTCTTGTTATTATATGCCAATATTTTCACATACCATTTTGGCTTTCATTAGACACGTTAGAGTATGTTCTGGTTACACCAGAGCCTGAGGGAGCTTTGATTCTTGGATTGGAAAGTACAGGTCTATTTGAAACGTTTCGGCTCTTTAATTTCTGGCAAAAGTTTCATTTGACTTTTAAATTCAAATGCACAGGGACCACTGAAAGCCCTGACCATAAAGATCTATATAAAGCCAGCTTTAAAAGGGTTCAATATAGCTATTAGCTTATTCAATAGCTATTGGCTTTTGATAGGTAGTGCTTTCACCACAGGTACTAGCCTCGTCTGTCAATTATAGGTGTATTGACAGACGAGGCTAGTACCTCTGCTTTCACCGCTGGCTGATATTGACCAAACACCAACTTGTGAATTATCCATTACATCTACAAAGTAATCAAGAAGATGTTGTGGAAAGGTAATTAAAAACCTTTTCTTTTCTTAAGAAAACATCATGGTTCATTATGTTGAATACTGATAAATTTAAACATTTGTCCATCAGCTGTATAAGCCCAAAAGGCAGGGTCAACGCCTATAGAGATTTAACATTAGCGTTGGCCCCTGCTTGGAATTTCAAAACAAGATAAGCTTAAATCAGGAACAGTTAGTTTCAGAATTCATTTGATGACAAATGGGACGCCCTTACCTGACACCTGTGTGGGTATTAAAGGTGCGGTAATATTATTGGTCATAGAGCATTTAAATAACACAATTACTATACAATTATATCACCATCGTGTGTAACATTTTCCTACTATTATTTTGATTCCGAGTATTACACTATTTCAAGAAAGAATTGTTCTTTATATTTACGATTTAAGCAGAAAGTATGTGAAATTTTATTACTAATGACAAAATTACCATTTTTGACACATTAACTTACATAGTTCTAAAACTAGTCTTACTTACTTACTTTCTAACTTGCTTTAAAGTTGGCTTCCAATAATACCTTTCAACATCAGTAATTTCAAAACAATTGACAACCGGAAAATTTGTCATATAACACTTTTTGGTTAAAAAAGAAAAACATAGCTTTCTTTCCACTTTTCCTTTAACTTGTGTTTCCTCATCACCAAAGGTCCTTGGGTGTTGATATTTGGCAAATAGGTTGTTCATGTGATTGGATTTAATTTTTCTACACGCTGATTACCTTCGTAAGTAGTTGGATCAAAAAAAGTTTATTACTTGGAAATTGTTGAGATCCCCACTGTATAACAATATATTCAATTGTATAAAGTATAAAGAGAAGAATGCACATTTGCTTCCAGGATGGCCCTAGGGTCTAGCTCCATCCTTGGAGACATAGTCCTTGGGCCATAACTTTAAAACGGTTGAGATCCCCACCCTATAACCATATATACAAATGCTGAGTATAAAGAGATGAATGCACATATACTTCAAGGATGGCCTTGGGGTTTGCCCCACCCTTGGAGACTTAATCCCTGGGTCATAACTTCGAAATGGTTTAGATCCCCACCCAAAACTATATATACAAGTGTTGGACATAAAGAGACGAATGCAGTCATGACATTAGAATTGATCCCAGGGTCTGCCCCACCCTTGCAGACTTAACTCCTGGGTCATAACTTAGAAACGGTTGAGATCCCCACCCCAAAACTATAAATACAAATGATGGGCATGAAAATATAATACAGATATGCTACATATTCCATTGGATCTCATTTGGAGAATATTTTGCCATAATTGCTTAGATATCCAGGTGAGCGATACAGGCCCTCTGGACCTCTTGTTAAAGGGTTGAAATGAAAACATACTTTTTGGATGCACAATGTCAGGGGGCAGTTACTTTATATGTAAACTTCCGTTGAAATTAGCACCACAGTTTTGGAGGAGTTGTCTGGACAACTGTTTTTCAACAAAGGGCTATATCAAAGGTCAGATTAAACAATTAATACCTGAATGCACAAAAACAGGTGGCAGTTACCATATACGAAAACTTTCGTTGAAATTGACACCTTAGTATTGAAAGACATGTCTGAAAAATAATACCTGGATGCACAACTTCAGGTGGTAGTTATCAAATCTGGAAAATTTTCTTGAAATTGTTCCATTACTTTAAAAGGAGTTATAGTGTATAATGGTTTTTACTATTAAGATTATTATATTGTTTTTATATAATTGCATATCTTTGTCTATAATATAATCTCAACCTTATGTAGTTGTCCAAAGAAAAGATTACTTCGGAAGAATACATATTCATGAGTAATTAGTGCTGCACATAACTTTAAAACATGTGTAATATAATTAAGTGTTTTGATATGTATTGGTAGTGTCATAATAAACATTGATAATCAATTCTCCATGAATAAGGGAAATTGGGTATTGATCATGTTTGGCATGCAAAAAAAGTACTTTACCGGTTTTGATATCACAAGCAAATGATTCTGTAGACAGAATATATAGGTGGAAAGTTTTTAAAGAAGTATGAAATATAGACTACCATTGTAACTATATAGTCAAGTTGACAATGTTGGTTATGTTTTAAATTTTGTTAAATTTTTGCATCTTTTTCTGATTAAAAGTGCCACTAAGCTTACTTCATGTGTACCAATAGAACATATTTAGTATCAAAATAACAGTAATTTTATACATTGTACACTATCATAATTCATTTTCAAAATAACATTTGCCTGTGACATTTATCTGTCATTTTGTTAAGATACCCCGTCACTCAACCTGGTGTTATGCAAGGAGGTCCACTTCGGTTATCAGTAGTAATTATAAATAAAGGTGTTGAGATGACATGTGCTTCACTTTCTATGTTTTTCACACAGGTGTGGAAATGACAGGTGCTTCACTTTCTATGTTTTTCACACAGGTGTGGAAATGACAGGTGCTTCACTTTCTATGTTTTTCACACAGGTGTTGAGATGACATGTGCTTCACTTTCTATGTTTTACACAAAAGTGTGGAGGAGACAGGTGCTTCACTTTCTATGTTTTTTCACACAGGCATGGAGATGACACACAGGTGTGGAGAAGAACTTGAAGATGTCGGTAAGACATACTGTATGCGAGGAATGATAGACAATGGCTGTATGAGGGACCCAACCTTCTTCAGGTGTAAAACCGAGCCATGTCAAAACAGGCACCAAATACAAGTAAGCAATTTTTTAAAGAGAGAAAAACATTAGGAAGGGGACTTAATTGCAGGCACCCATCCTGGACATTTGCCTAAGTGGGAAGGGGGCTGATTTGTGAGTGAGGCTTATTTTGGGGCAAATACAATACGTTACAAAGTAGAAT